>NC_048305.1:47674622-47734823 GCF_013100865.1 Trachemys scripta elegans | reverse complement strand
AAAACAACAAGGAGTCTGGTGGCACCTTAAAGACTAACAGATTTATTTGGGCATAAGCTTTCGTGAGTAAAAACCTCACTTCTTCGGATGCACTGAAGAAGTGAGGTTTTTACTCACGAAAGCTTATGCCCAAATAAATCTGTTAGTCTTTAAGGTGCCACCAGACTCCTTGTTGTTTTTGTAGATACAGACTAACACGGCTACCCCCTGATACTTGCCCCCTAAATGAAGAAGAACAAATTTATTCATTCTCATTTATTAGTTATGGGAATTTAATGCTCATAAAAGCTTTATTTCTTCCTCTCCTCTAAGGCTAGTTGTGTTAAGATAACTCAACTGAGCTGCCATTCTTTCCTGTTTCATCTACCCGCATGGCAGAATAAAGACCTGGAGTGAAATCTTGACCCAGTGAAGGGGAAGTTTGGTATGAAGCCAGACTTTGCAGCTTGCGGTCCTCTCTACTAAGCCTGGATGGAATACCCAGGGGATAGAGCTTGTGAATCAGCATGTGAGCCTCTTTGCTCTGGATCAACACTGACCCAAAACCTCAGTGTATCATGAAGAGCACAGTGCTGCTAGTGGTGCCATATTTCAGGTACAACACAAGGCTGAGGTCCTGACTGCATGTAATAATTCTGATGGGTAAGCCCACCCTCCTGGCCAGTTTCCAAACTGGTTAATTACGTTTTGCCTCCCTAAATTCCTTCTGCCCTTTCAGGTGGATATGATCTCGCTTTTAATTTCCTGTTGTGTGCTGTTACTTTACTCTTGAAACCATTGTAGTGGCTGGTGGGTTGACTCCTTTATTCTCTGAGTGTGTATATGTATGTTATATATATTTTGTTTGGGATCTGACATGATGAAAGACACTATGTAAATATATCCTATCACTACTTACTATATACATACCTTACTTACTATATATGGGCTAATATATGTTGATATGATCTATTACAATAGATAAGGGAGGAAGAATGGTCTTGTGTTTAAGAGTCCAAAGATCCTTGTCTCTGCCAGGCATTTCCTTGGGTAGGTAACTTGGGCCCAGCTTTTCAAACTTGGATTGTTTAAAGTTAGCATCCTCAATCCCACATCTGGTACCTAAACACATGGCTTGGTTAACTGAGCAGCTGAGCACATACAAGCTCTCCTGAGGTCAATGGGACTGGTGAATTCTCAACATCTTTGAAAATCAGTTCACTTACTTAAGGGCCTAAATTTGGATTTAAATTCCTAATGTTAGGCATGAAAGTATGAAAAGGCTGGCTTTAATCTGTCCCTCCATTCTCCTAGCTGTAAAATGGGCATAATAATGTCTTATAGTAGCAATTGAGCCCCATCTGAAATTAGGGTTGTGTCTAGTCCAGCACTATACAGACACAGAATAAGAGACAGTCCTTGCACTTTTAGAAGACAAGACAAAGAGCGAGAGTGGAAAGAGGCTGCCTAAAGTCACAGAGAAGGCAGGTACATAACTGGAGCAAGAACCTCTGGGGCTCCTGACTCCCAGTCCAATGCTCTATCCATTTGACCACACTGCCCTATCAAACACCCATGAATGCATACACTTGTAAGCCTGCGTTCATTACTGATTGATGAGCTCTTTGTGATCCCCACGTGGAGGTGCAGTAGAAAGGCAACATATCATTTGAATATGCAAAAAGAACTTTTGTAGTGATAATCAAGATGGCCCATTTCAGACAGTTGACAAGAGGTGTGAGGATACTTAACATGGGGGAATAGATTCAATCTGTGTAATGACTCAGCCATTCCCAGTCTCTATTCAAGCCTAAGTTAATGGTATCTAGTTTGCATATTAATTCAAGCTCAGCAGTTTCTCGTTGGAGTCTGTTTTTGAAGCTTTTCTGTTGTAAAATTGCCACCTTTAAGTCTGTTACTGAGTGACCAAAGAGATTGAAGTGTTCTCCTACTGGTTTTTGAATGTTATGATTCCTGATGTCAGATTTGTGTCCATTTATTCTTTTGCGTAGAGACTGTCCGGTTTGGCCAATGCACATGGCAGAGGGGCATTGCTGGCACATGATGGCTTATATCACATTGGTAGATGTGCAGGTGAACGAGCCCCTGATGGTATGGCTGATGTGATTAGGTCCTATGATGGTGTCACTTGAATAGATATGTGGACAGAGTTGGCATCGGGATTTGTTACAAGGATAGGTTCCTGGGTTAGTGTTTTTGTTGTGTGGTGTATGCTTGCTGGTGAGTATTTGCTTCAGGTTGGGGAGCTGTCTGTAAACGAGGACTGGTCTGTCTCCCAAGATCTGTGAGCGTGAGGGATCTTCTTTCAGGATAGGTTGTAGCCCACGAAAGCTTATGCTCAAATAAATTTGTTAGTCTCTAAGGTGCCACAAGTACTCCTGTTCTTTTTGCGGATACAGACTAACACAGCTGCTACTCTGAAACCTGTCATTTGAATATCGTTATTTGTATGTCTCTTGCCCTAGACAAAAATGTCCCTAACCCATGTACTCTGTGCTTATGTCTTAAAATAAGATGAGTCCTATAATCATAGAAATTACAGATGGACAAAGAAATATGGCAACTAGTACATCCAGCTCAGACATGGTTATTTCCTACAATGTATCTTCTGATGCTTTTTCCATCACTTCCTTTTGAGAGGACGTTCTAATACTTTGACACCCTAATACTACATTCTCCAGGAGAGAGGGTTTTTTCCACCAATATTCATCAGGCAATTCCCTTTCTTGATTTCACCCCATTAACCAGTTATACCTTCTCTTCCCTCCCTATGCAATCCTTCTCATTCATGAGAGAGATCACTGAACCACAATCAAACCAGAGGCAGGAGATAGCTTTTTGGTTAGGGTATGGGACTGGGAGTAGGAGAGTAATCTTCTGTTCTCAGTTCTGCTCTAGACTTTCTGTGTGACTTTGGGTGTCAAATGCCTCTAAGAGACTTGGTCCCTCTGGGCCTCATCTTTAAAATGGGTGTCATAAGACCTCATTTTTCTACTTAGTCCCTGCACTGAAGAGCATATATGCTCTCTCTCTTATTATGTATCTATACAGTGCCTTGCACAATGGGGCTGGAGTCTCGGCTGCTACAAATACAAATAATAATAATTTTGGGAATGTCCGGATCTGAACTCTGCAGCTCTTTCTCTCACTCTAGCACTCCAAGCCAAAAGAGCAGATGCCTACACACTCCAAACTCCGAGATCTAGAGCCAAAGTGCCCCGGCTTTTGAACTCAGGTACTAAACAATGTGGTGTTCATTGAATTAGAAATAGCTCCTGCGGCAAACTGGGAAAGAATGAGGAGATGGTACTAGACAATTTCCAAATCTGTGTTTATTTGAATTTTCAGTATTTATTCCCTCTTAAAAAAGTGGGGGGGGGAGTGGGGGAAGAAAGCACTTTGAATCTTGCAATCATTAAAACCAATTCCACTTTTCCTGTCCCTGCCCACCTCCTGATATGTATGTGAAGCAATCTTTACAGCTACACAGCCATCAGATGGTATTGATCCAGATGTGGAAATTGGTATTGACTGCTGCTCTGTGCATTTCCGTGGCTTTTAAAGATACACCATCCAGGTGATTTCACTTTGCACATGACACAACTTGGGAAGCATTGCCTGCAACAGACCTAAAAGTATGTGCACATGTAATATAGAAAGTTTTGCTTCCTTCAGTCCTATTTACCCAAGGAAAGAGGCATAGGGATGTTACAGTGCTGGGGAGGGATACTAAGACACCAGAAATCACTTATCTAATGGAGGGAATTAAGAAGTTTGTACATGTCTCTATTCTGCACTGGTTGTTTCTCTCTATCCATCAGACATTTTCTTTTTAGAGCCAGTGATTAAATCTTGCAAATCCACAAACCAACTGGAACTAATCCTGCATCCTTATTAGGGAAAAGGCCGATTGAACTCCTCAGTACGAGCAATGTCCCTGTCTGGGACTTCAGGATTGGGCCCACTGATCTTTTTTTAAGGGACACCTCTGATTTGGCATTAGGAATTCTCAGTCTCTCTGCTGTGGTAGAATGTAGAAAGCATGAAGTAACATTTGACTTTTAATATAACTTGCGTGCTGCTTCAAATATTTCCTTCATCATGAGGTCTGAGAGCAGAATGCCAAGAAGACCATAACATGCACATTTGTTTTCTTTAGGGTAGCTTATTCTATGCTGCCTACATGTTCAAATGTATGGGACAGGGCAAGCCAAAAGGGAAGGGACAGTCAGAAAAATATCAGGCTCGATTCTGGTCTCACTTACATTGTGTAAATCCAGAGTAACTTCACTGGATTCACTTTGGGTTTACGTTGGTGTAGCTGAAAAGAGGATTCTGCCAACTGAAGTCTAAAGGTACGACTTTATTGCTGCTGCTGCAATAGAAATTACTCAGACACTCAATTCAGTTACTTGAATTCAAAACTCAAATGTGTCTTCATCTCCATTAATTGCAGGCTGCTTTACAGTGAAGGTCTCTTCCATGCTGTTCATGTCAATCCGTCCATGTAGACCATTCCCAGAGCACCACAGAGTGAGGGCACCTGTCCATTATGCAGAATAGTTTTCTAGAGATAGGCACCACATGCAACCAGTGAAGTCAGCTGAGGATTTCCGGTGGCCAGCCAAGACCTCCTCCTCCACTCCTCAGCAAGGAGCCTGCCAGGAATTGTCTCCAATGGTATTGCTCAGAGATTCTCTGGCTGACTTATGGCCAGTCACCCAGCTACGAACTAAAGTCTCCAATCTGTAGGGTCAGTTGCTGTCATTAGAAAACTCTTAAATGACTTACTCTCCTCACGGATTGTCTAGCACCGGGGTTCTCAAACTGGGGGTCAGGACCCCTCCGGGGGTCACGAGCTGCCAGCCTCCACCCCAAACCCCGCACCCTGCTTTGCCTCCAACATTTATAATGGTGTTAAATATATAAAAAAAGTGTTTTTAATTTATAAGGGGGGTCGCACCCATAGACTTGCTATGTGAAAGGAGTCACCAGTACAAAAGTTTGAGAACCACTGGTCTAGCAGGTCAGAGATGTCACAAGCTCTGCGATCTGTTTCTAAGCCAGATGAAACCCAAGGTAAATCTCTGCCTGCTGAGACCTCACTTAATAGGAGGATGCGGTTGGCCATATATGAAGACATTGTGGTCATCATTAGCTAACGATAGGCCTACGGTCATGTAGGCAGCCTAGGGGAATGGGCTTAGCAACTTCAGTTCTAAAGAGCCCTGTTTTGCAAGGAAGAAGGGTGGCTGCATTTTGCATTATTGAAAATGAAGGGAGGGAGGAGGAATATGTTTTTTTTTAATTGTGGAAAATTTCCCTCAAAACTGTGAATTTTAAAAAATTATAAAAGTCACTTGTGTGAATCCTGGAAAGCAAAGGCAATTTCATTTTTTCCCATGAAGTTTTCCCTACCTCTTTTATTAACCAGTCCTAAATATTATGAGGCTGGTACACTTTATTTTTAATCAACCTACTGTTTCTTTATATCTTGAAAATATTAGACATTAACTGGCATTACAGAAAGAAGTCAGACTTAATCTAGTTGGCAGTGTTCCGTTTGGACCCATATTTTGGTTTGGTAAATATTTAACAAAATATAATCTGAAGGCAAATGCTTATTTTTACAGGAAAGAAACTGCAATGCCTAGGAATGGGAAGTGTGACAAATGTCCTCCTGGGGGCGCCAATAAAGGTCACAGAAACTTCAACAGGGCAGCCAGGAGGAGAGAGGGCTAGAAGGGGCTTCCTCCCAACCATGGCATCTGTTGCTGCATGCCAGCAGTACACAGCTCAATAAATAAATAATATACCAATAAAGATGTTTGACTTTGTGCTTTTTTTTTTTTTGCAAACTTTCTGCTTAAAGATGCCCCCATGGGGATTTCCTGTCTTTCCCCAACTCCTCATAAAAAAACCCTGCTTGTTTAGAAACACAGGCCTTGCTATCAAAATGTACTTGTTAGTTACAAGCTCTCCTAAGATCAGGGCCCTACTGTGCTAGGTGCTGTACATATATATAGCAAGCAACAGTCTGTGCCCTGTAAAGCATACAATGTAAATAGAGAAGGTGGGGTGGGGGAAAGGAAGGGTGGTGGTTGTGTTTTTACAGCTGGGTCTACCTTCATTGAATCAATTGCCTGGGGCAAAGCATTTAACCACATGGCGAACTTGAAGCAAATGCTGAAGTGCGTCAGTTACTTAGTATTTAGTATGAACCACATGTCTGTCGTATAAACACTGCATACATGAAGAAAAAACATTTTACTACATAAATGAGAATAATGTAAACTCTGGGTATGGTATCTTTACATACGGTTGGACAGCAGCTGCCACAACAGACCACCATCTTGACCTAAGAGCACTGGAGTAATATTAATTAAAAATAATACTTGGATGCAAAAATCATCAAAACATAATTTCATAATATCAGCTCTGATCCTGCATAGCCTTATGCATGTATGCTTCCTTTTACATACTGGGAATTGTACTAGTTAAGTCAATGGGACTACTCACCATATGTAAAGTTTAGCGCGTGTGTACATCTTTGCAGGATTTGGGCCTTACTGGGCTTTATAACAAAATATTATGGAAGAGGTCACCAGGTGGTGCTGTTGCAGTCTTCGCCGATTCTCTTAACGTGCAAGCAAGTTTTTTAGTCTTGGAGAAAACTGTGGCAGTGGTGGTTTTCTGGTGTGGTTTCTTTGGGGAAGCTGTGGCAAACTTTTTGCTTTAATCTCTATAACTAGAGTCAGTTCTTAGGGCAGAGTTGGTCCCTGCTAATTGAGCATTGGTGTTTGGCTAAGATTCCTGAAAGAGGGCATTGTCTGCATGCTGTTTGTAACCATCTGTGTTCCAGGACTGCTGTATATCATGTAAATAAAACAAATTTTGCTAAGAATATACCCAGACTCTGCATCACTGATTTCTCCTGCAGTGGGAAGCCAACCTGCCAGGCCCTGACATCTGCTACCTTACATATCACCACAAAAGGAGAGAAGAATGGCTGCAAACCCCTAACTGATCACTTGCATTCTATATGCACTCCAGCAATCCTCAGTTGGGGAAAGGTCCTTGAGTACCATCATCTGCTAGGCCACATTAAAGAGCCTTCAGGGTATCCTAACCAATCCCCAGGGCTGAAGAGAAAATCAGGGAGACATAATGGACTCCCATCTTGGAGCAGAGCACCCAGTAGAAGTCAAACAATCACAATATTCTACTCCTGAAGAACCATAAGTCTACACTGACTGCTTGTAGCATAGTTTGCTCTTCAGTTGTCTCTGATTACCGTTATGGTGTTTGACCTATTTTTTAGTTCAGGATGCAAAGCCCTTCTAAATGCCAAAATATTAAAAGATGAACAATGTTACCATTTTATCATTAAGAAGTTGTTTTTAGACTAGAGCCAATGTGCAAAGTAATTCCCAGCATTCCCCTCTTCTATTAGCATATTAATACTTTTCATGTTTCAGGCCCTACAGGGACACCTGCTGGCAAGTTCCTGTGTTGACTTTGGCTGCAGAATTTATTGTCTCATCTTAGGAAGTGAACCATTGGAAACATTCAGTGACAGGCTTTTAGCTCTTGGAGAAGGCAGCAGCCCTTTAACAGATCAGCAACCCAAAGCACAGGTATCTGAACCTAGCATTCCATCCCTCGCACCTTCTGCCAGGCTGCCCCTGGAGTGTGGAACACTCTTCCAAAGTCAGGAGCGATTTGGGGCAGCAGCTGTTTCTTACTGTGTATGTGTTCAGTGCCTAGCACAATGGGGCCCTGATCTAACTAAATTGCTTATTACTGGTTTTGTTCAATAATGCATAATGCATAGAGCTGGTTGGAAAATGGAATTTTCATCCTGCGGGAAAAGTCCAAAATGCTGACATGTGGTTTTCGGCCCAAATTGGGATGAAAAGTCAAAATCTTAGAATTTTGTGCAAAATGACATATTGTGAAATATTTCATTTTGACCTTCTAGCATTTCATGTAGACTTTATCATTTGACTTTATATTGTAATATAATATTATTATATTAATATTATTATTTTTAGGCTTGGCAGAATTCAATTTTTCTTCTTTATTCATTTAGATGGATAATATCAATATTTGTTTTTAAGCATGTTTTTCCTATTTTTATTGGTTATTTTTTTAAATTTTCACAGTTGCACAAAATTATGTCCAGGGGGCAGACAATAGGCAGGGCAGACAATAGGCAGGGCCAGATAATTATTTAATAATAGTAGATGATGAGATTAAAAAAGTTAAAGCTTTTTGTTAAAACACAAATTATCCACATGTCAAAACATACAAAGTAATTAGCCTTAAATCAATCTCTAGCTGTTTTTTTACTTTGCCGATTTGTACATTGCGATTATTATTGATGGAAATATTTATTCATTGGTTTGTGTGTTTTGCTGAAATCAACTTTTACTGAAATTTACAAATACATATCTAATCTTCCCAAGCCTTATTATATTATATTAATAATCAAATCAATCAAATCAAAATTAAATGTTTCAATAATTTGCTGTGAAAATTTTGACAATCAATATGTTCCTGCAAAACATTTCGATTGTGTTGAATCAGCATTTTCCAACAGAAAGCTGTTCTGTCAGAATTTTCAGTCAGTTTAGTAATGTGTTTACTTAGGGCTTGTGTTCACTACCGGGATAAGTCGACCTAAGTTATGCTACTCAAGCTACGTGAATAACATAGCAAGAGTTGACGTAGCTTAGGTCCACTTACCCCGGTGTGGTGTCTTCACTACACTGTGTTGACTGGAAACTTACCTTACTCTTCTTGGGGAGCTGGAGTATCGGAGTTGACCAGAGAGCGCTTTGCCATTGATTTAGTAGGTCTTCACTAGACCCGCTAAATCAGCACCCACTGCATCGATTGCAGCAGCGTCAATCTCCCCAGTAGTGAATACAAGCCCTCCATCTCTAAAGTATTCATTTACTAAGTTAAAACAATGCTGTCCTTAACCCTTTTAGTTTATTATTATTTATCATTTATTAGCACCAGCTCCAGAAAGAATAATTTTTGGAAGGCGCTTAAGCATGTGCTTAACTAAGTTGATGTGCTTATGTGCTTTCATGAATCAGGGTTAATAATAATTTATTAATTGTTTATTATTAACATATCCACTCCTGTGCCCTCCTTAAGTCCTACCTATTCCATAACACCTCGGCAGCTTGCCTAATGAGAATGGCTAGGCCCGTGGCCTGTTAGTGATTCATTAATTTGTCTTCTCCACTGATCTTATTTCAAACACACTAAAAACACATCACAGTATATCACACAGAAAGCAGCAGACACACATGCCAGAAAGGGATATACTGACTGATTTTTTTGGACCTTAACAAATATTGAAGGCCAGATCTGTGTATCGCCTAAATTGTTTGCAGTGTTGTAGCCATGCTGGTCCCAGGATATTAGAGACACCAGATGAGTGAGGTAATAACTTTTATTGGACCAACTTCTGTTGGTGAGAGAGATAAGGTTTCAAGCTACACAGAACTCTTCTTTCAGGTCTGGGAAAGGTACTCAGAATGTCATAGCTAAATACAAGGTGGAACAGGTTGTGTAGCATAAGTAAATACATTTAAGAGACCATTCAAGGTGAAGTGGCCCTTAATACCTCTGTAGTCATAGGACAAAAATGGGGTGGGGGGTGGGCTAGTGGGTTACAGATTGCTATAATAAGCCATAAATCCAGTGTCTTTGTTAAGACCATAGTGTCTAGCAAACATAGGTTCTGGAACCAGGAGTGCCGCCTCGCCTCCTGGCTTGAAGTGATTTCGATCATATACAGGGTTTACAGTGTGGTTCAATGGCTCCCAGCACCCCCACCATACAAATTGTTCCAGCACCCCGCTAGCAAAGTTAGAAATTTAAGATCCCAGGCTTGTCTTCTGAAAGTGTTGTGTGGGTTTCTTTTATGGACAAGGACTGAGAGCTCAGATAAGAGGGTGATCACCCGCCCAGGGCTGGGGGAGGGTCCAGAGCTCCCCACAGCGGCCCAGGCTCCCTAGGAGGTTCTTACCATGACCTGGCTCCAGCTTCTGGTCTGCACAGCGGGCGGGGCCTCTGGGGGAAGAGGAGGAGCGGGGGGGGGGACACAGGGGGGGGGGGGACTCCTCCATGCGTCTGTGGGGAGCTTGCATCTGATGATGAGCATGGTGAGGTTGAGGGGTTTTTTGAAGGCAAGATGACGGGGTTCAGGAAATATTTCTTTCAGCATGTGTGGAGCCCATTGAGTATGGGTTTTAAAGTTTAATGATACCCCATATGGGTTCCAGTGTGGGGTGTTAGGTGACAAGTAGAGGTGTGTGGTTGAAGGGGAGGGGAGTTTCTGTATTGAAGCAAGTTCTCTTGAGGTATTTGGGTGGCCATTCCATGATGTGATCTACTTCTCTGATAGAGTGTCCTCATTTGGTGAAGGCATTTTTAAGTGTGTTAAGGTTTTTATCCCAGACTTTCTCCTTGAAGCATATTCTGTGGTATCTGAGTGCCTGACTGTAGATAACAGATTTCTTGGTGTGTTTGGGATGGTTACTGGATCTAACCAGTAGGTGTGGTTATCTGTGGGTGTCTTGTATATAGTTACCAGTAGGGTTCCATTGCTGAAGCTGGTCTTGGTGTCCAGGAAGTTGATGCTGGTGTGGGAGTGTTCTAGAGAGAGTTTGATGGAGGGTGGTGGTGGTTGAGTTGAGGTGGAAGTCTGAGGGAGTTTAGGTCATCTGTTCAGAGGATGCAAATATCATCAGAGGATACTTCAGATATATCATAAATATATCAGAGGATACTTCAGATATATCATAAATGTTTGTGGTGCATTTGTCCAGAAATTCTTCCTCAAGATGGCCCATGAAGAGGTTGGCATACTGGGAAGCCATGCTAGTACACATAGCTGTTCCTGTGGTTTGAACAAGGCTTGTTGTTGAATGTAAAATGGTTATGGGTGAAGATGAAATGGATGAATTTGGTGATGTATTTGGGGTGGATATCTGAGGATTGTCCATTATCTTATAGCTATATGAGGCAGGCAGCAATGCAGTCATGGTGAGGAATGTTGATGTACATGGAGGTAACATCTATGGTGGAAAGGTCAGTATTCTGAGAGAGGTTGTTAATGTTGTGGAATATCTGGAGGAAACAGGTTGCGTCCTGGAAGAAGCTGGGTCTTTGTATGGTGAGTGGTTTGAGGATGGTTTCTATGAGTCCTGATATTCCTTCAGTAAGAGGCAATGGCCAGATAGGATGGGTCTGCCTGGGTTCCCTTGTTTGTGTATCTTGGGAAGCATGTAGAAGGTCCCTTGCTGGGCTCATGGAATATGAGGTTGTAGAGTTTCTCTTGCAGTTGTTTGGGGAAGGATTTGATGATATTCTTAAATTCCTGGGTGAATTATGGTGTGGGGTTTTCTCTGAGTTCTTTATGATAGGTGGTGTCACAGAGTTGTCGGTTGGCTTCATTGACATAAGGCCTGGTCCACACTAACCCCCCACTTCGGACGAAGGTACGCAAATTCAGCTACGTTAATAACGTAGCTGAATTCGAAGTACCTTAGTCCGAACTTACCGCGGGTCCAGACGCGGCAGGCAGGCTTCCCCGTTGATGCCGCGTACTCCTCTCGCTGAGCTGGAGTACCGGCGTCGACGGCAAGCATTTCCGGGATCAATCCGGGATCGATTTATCGCGTCTAGACAAGACGCGATAAATCGATCCCAGAAGATCGATTGCTTACATCCGGACCAGGAAATAAGTATAGAGAACTATATAGATTGAGAACTATAACAGTGTCCCTATTGTCTGCTGGTTTGATCATTGTCTGATGTCTGGATTTCAGGGGCTGTATAGCTGTCCTCTCAACAGTGGAGTTATTATAGTGGATGTGAGGTTTGTTAAGGATTTCATTGTCAATTTTTTTGCCTGGAGCAATCAATGTAATAATCAAGTGTGTGTTTTTATCCACTGTTGAGTATGCAGTCAGATGATTCTTTTTTTCTTATGACTGTCAGTGTGGGTGCAGGATGATGTTGTTATTCTGAAAGAATGCTTTGAGCTGAAGTTGGTGGGAAAAATTCTTTTAGTTCTCTCCATGTTAGTATGGTATCAGGTTCTGTGGTATGGCAGAAGTTCAGGCCCTTGGAGAATACAGAAAATTCAGCTCCAGTTAGAGGTAGTCTTGATAAATTGATGATGTTGGGGGTGCTGTGTCATGCCCATGTGGTGGGTCCTGGTGCCATGGTTTCTCCCAGGCGTGTTGTTCTGTAGATTGTGCATGAGTTGTAGTTGGTTCCGCATCTTGTTTTTGTGTTGGATGGCTGTCATTGGGGGGGGGGGGGGGTATAGTTGTTTTGGGTTTCTTCCCTGATCTCCAGATAGGCTTCCTGATATTTTTTTCATTCCAGTGTGTGGGAAAATGTGAGGATTTCTTTCCTAAGGTGGTCCCTTCTGGAGTATGTGAGGTACAGGAGATGTTTCCTCACTAACCCCACTTTTTTTGTCCTATGACTGCAGAGGTGTTACCGGGCCACTTGAGAGGTCCCTTAGAATGTATGTTAACTACTTGTTCTAAATAATCTGTTCCACTTGGTATTTAGTTGTGGTGCTCTGAGTACCTTTGAAAACCTGAAGAAGAGCTCTGTGTACCTCAAAAATTTGTCTCTCTCACCAACAGAATACAAGATATTACCTCACCCACCTTGTGTCTCTACCACCTAAATTGTCTCTTTTGAGATAAGTGAGTCTGTCTGATCCTGCCCAATGTGGCAGCTCCAGTACCCCAGATGACTCTGTCTCATGTCAGAGTGCTTTCAGGAATAACAGTGTCCTTTCACAAGAACTGCCTCTCTGGCAAACCCAGCATTTGCACTGGTATGTCAGTAGCTCCATCATGTTCCATCTGCCAAGAGCTGGCTCATACGCTAGCTCACCCTACAGTATATGGCTCTGTTGGGCTGTGAAAATGGCCTGAATTATGTATGTGCAAACCATCATTTCCCCAGATAGGAGTAAAACAGGGCTATCTAGGTGTCAGAAGGTAGCCTGCAAGAGCTTGCCATGTCCAACAGATCCTGTTGAATGTTCCTGTTCAACCTCTGTAAAGTCAAGGGGAGTGTGTGTGTGTCTGTGTATGATACAGGGGCAACTGGGAACAGAATTTGGCCCACTTGAGGGAAAATTGCAGTGTAAGGCCATGTCTATGCAACTCAATCAAGCCCAGTGTGGTACTTGGTCTCCATTTTGGGCTAGACCACATGCAGAAACTTCAGAGTCTGATGCAGTCTGTGAGCTAAGTGGCTTGGCTCCTCTAGCTCAGGCATTAGTGTTTCATGCTTTTAGGGCCAGTGGTCCCAGGTTCAATCCCCGCAGATGACAAACCATCCAGGGTCATCACATTACATCTCCCCTGGTGGTTTGCACCTATTTCAGCCTGCCCTCGGTTTCTGCACTGGGGCAATTTCTGGAGTCAATCTAGCTCAAGGAATCCAGCTCAGCACAGGGGGAGCCAGATTCAAGTACTTTCAGAGTTGCTGCATCACATCACTAGCAAGAGACCCCACCCAACTCAGATCAGTGGGCAAGGTGTGGTGTATACCTGCATGGCAAGAGAGATGGCTCCTGCCCCCAAAAGAACATACAATCTGAATAGACAAGACAGACACAAGCTGGGAGCAGAAACAGGCCCAGTGTGGAGAAGTGAGCTGCCCAAAGTCATTCAGGAAAAGAACTGCATATGGGAACCCATTTCTCCCGAAGGCTAATCCAGGGCCATGCTGTTTCTCAGATGTCAATAAAACACTAAACTTGGCAGAGACTTTCAAAGCTTTCCTAACCCACGTTTTGCTCAGATGTAGGGACTCTAAAACACCTTTGAAATGCTCTGCATTTGCCATGTGTTCTAATAGGCACTTGCATTTCCTGTGGTCAAGGCTGCTGATGTACCAGTAAAATTGCAGACACCAACAACCTTCCCAGTAATGGAGATGATGGTATTAGTAAGAATTGAACCCTTAGGAAAATTCATTTCAGTTTGATTTTTTTTTACAGAGGACTAGCAAACAGGGCCAGCTTAAAGCATAGGCACTATGCATCTTTGCCTGGAGCCCCAGTGCCTGGATTCATGTTATTACACCACTGTCAGGTTTCATTTTTTAAAAAAGTACATTTCTCACCCTCGTGGTTGAGAAGAAAAGCTTAAAATGAAGTCTGTTGCAACTGACACAGCCTGAGTCTGTAGTCAGCCAGAGAGGTGAACAGCCCCATACACATCAGTAGGGTGTTCAGTCCAAGACTCACTGCTCTGGGGGGCCCTGACAACCCCACCTCAGCAGGAGAACAGTGTATCTGGCCCAGCCCTCCCACCCATACAGATACATCCCAGCTGCTGGGGTAAGTACTCAGGGCATCATTACAAATGGTGGCCCCACATGGAGAAGGCTGTAGGAGGCTTACAAATCTCTAACCACAGTCTAGCCACTAGAGGGGGACAAAGAATCACACTGTGTTACTCTGGGAATAGGCACATCAGCCCATCCACATTGAGGGGGTGAATCGTACCAGCCAGAACTAGAGTGAAAGCGGATCTCATGGCAGCCATGTAGGCTGTGCACCAGCCAGGCATGGGAGCACAGATATAAAACCCCAAGTAATAAAGCTATCGAGGGGCTCTGAAAAGAAGGGAGCCCCCCCTGCTATCCAATGCTTTGTGGAAATAACTCTGGGCCCACGCACCAATGTGGGGCTAAATGCAGAGCTGGTTCAAAAGTAAGTTAGACAAAAAATGGTTTTTTGTCAAGCTTGAAAATTTTTACAGAATTTTTTTTTTGGTGGAAAATGAATTTTTAAAGTTTTTTTTCAGCGATATGCTGAAAACTGAAAGGGTTGGGTAAAAAATTCTGATTCTGGTTAAAAATTCCAGTTTACCAAAACTTGGAAACACTTACTGAAAACTGGTTTTTCAGCTTTGGTTTTTCATCAGAAATACCGCGTGTGGGAAATTTCAAATAAAACAATTTTTGTCATTGAAATTTTCCACAAAAAATAATTGGTATTTTCTGACTAGCTATAGGCTAAAGTTCTTTATGGGCAGTGTAATCCACCCTCTGACAACAATTTCCCCAGACCAGTTTCCAGCAGTGATGAGGACCTAGGAAGACACAACGTTATATCCTTCCCACAATGCTTTGCAAACCCAGGGGTTAATAAACATAAATCTATAGCTTTGTTCTCATACATAGCATGGTCATTATTGCAATCCTCCAAAGCATTTTTTCTCGCCACCTTCTTATAATGGGCACATTCAGAAGGCTGCTTGTCCTCTTGTCTCTGGAATGGGATGAAGGAGGTATGAGTTTCTTATGGGCAGCTCAATCAACCATTTTCCTGGATTCTTTGCTTTTTCTTGTAACATTTTCTTCCTTAAAGAACTTGCTTATTTTCCTCTGTGGTGTCTCAATGACCCCAAATAACAGCCAGGACCAATTTGTCTTCCTTTGCTTTTTCCCTGCTCTATCTCTCCACACCCAGAGTTCCTCTGTCAACAGTTTTATTTTGTCTCACTTTGTCACTGGCTCGTCTCTCACTCTGAGTCTCCGCGTGCCATAGCACCTTTCTACTCTTCCCTTTTCTAAATCCATCAGTTTGATGGGCAAGCACTTTCATTTCAACCTGCAGCTGCCTGTTTTGTCTTCTCTTTCAGCATCTCCCAGCTTCTTCACGTTAGCTTTCAGTTTCTTCTTCACTGGACCACTTCCTGGGCATTCCTCTTCCACGTGACAACATTCCCAGTAATGATGCTGCTCTGCCTTGAGAGATCAATTGCCCTTGTCTTTTCTGGTTCTGCTTTCAGTGCACTACCATTCTGAAAGGCTGTAAGTTGTCCTCCTGTCGTGTAGATGTGCGCAGTTTCCTCTAAGTCAACATCTATTGCCTGACCACCCAGTCTCTTCACCCGTGGATGTGCATTTGCCTTTGCTTTAATGGGTGGTTTTGCCACTTCCTGTTTTGGATGTGAAATTTGCCATCTGGGGTTGGAATTGTGTCTCAAAATGTAAGCTAATTAGGGTAAAAATGTTTTTAAATTAAACGGCCAAAAACACATTTTTTTTTCATATTTTCAGTTCACAAGAATTTTTGCTATTTGGATTTTGTGTCCCAGTTCGAGATGAGAACATTTTAAAAAATCTCAAGATTTCATAGGATGGGAAAACCATGGGTACGTCTACACTGCAAAAAATAAAAATAACCAAATCCCCACAGCAGCGAATCTCGGAGCCCTGGGTAAATGACAGGTCATGCTAAGGGGCTAAAAAGAGCAGTGTAGATATTCCCACTCTATCTGGAGCCTGGGCTCTGAAACCTGGCCAGGGGAGTGGATCTCAGAACCCTGGGATCCAGTCTGAGGGGGAAAGCCTATGCTGCTACTTTTAGCCCTGTAGAGCAAGCCTGAGTCAGTTGTTCTGGACTCTGAGACTTGCTGCTGTGCTTATTTTTTTCCTAGGGGTATTCAGTTCTCTCAGTAGAGTCCCATAGCCTGCTTCTTCTAGTCTCTTCCCTTGAGAACAGCACATCCTTCCCCAAGAGCTCTCACTGTTGCTAGGAAAGGCAGCTGCTTATTTCCCCTGGCTCCCTTACCCAGCATTCCTTGCCAGCTTCTAATTCCCAGCCATCCCTCTGGACTGCAAACCCCAGCATGCTTTACTGCAGAAACAAGGCTAATACTGAATCACAGGTCTGCCTTAAATGGCTAAGACACCCTGTTAAGGGGCCTTTGGAACGCTTTCCTGCCTGTGGTTCAAACCAGCCTGCACCTTTCAGACACACTGCAAAGCCCATCTGTTTGAACTGGTAATAGCCGAGGAAGGGATTTCTTACTAGTGGGAATGTGTGGGCTTTATAGTCCTGCAGACTGGTGATCCATTGAAGTAAATGGATCCTATTGACTTCAGGGGATGTAGGCTCAGGCTGTGGTCTGGGGGTGGGGGGAGGAAGGAGAGTTGATGCTGTTGATGCATTGGGCAATGTCTGTTTTATAACGCCCACGTTGTTGTGTTTTTTAGATGCCCATCAAGAGCTCTGGATGGGCACCTTGTGGTGCAGAATTTGGATCAAAATCCCAGTGGCTACATTGGCCAGATGGGGTTCCTAGGGCGGTCATGTGTCCCTGAAAACAAGAAATTTCTGTGTTTCTTCAGGGCCTGACCTGAAATCTGTTGGTTTAACCAAAATGCATGTTTTGTCCTGGTGTTTTCATTAGCTGTTTGGGGTTAGAAGAATTAACCATCTAATCTAGTAGGTGAACATCACAGGTTGAAGGGACTGCTGGGTCAGTGCCGTCACTATCAAGAACACAGTGTGCTCTAGATCAACCAGGAGGTATGGCCTTCATACAGGAATACTGGGAGAAGTTTGATGGCCAATGTTATGCAGGAGTCAAACTAGATCTGTGGTTTTCAAAACTGTGGTCCGCGGACCCTGCAGACTGTCTAAGATTTCCAAAGGGGTCCGCACCCCCATTTGAAATTTTTTAGATGTGCGCAAATGTAAAAAGGTTGAAAACCATTGGACTAGATAATTAGATTTATCCCTTCTGGCCTTTAGACTCTGTGATCCCTGAACTTTGCTCAGCTGCTCTATTAACTGCTAGCCAAGGTAAGGCAGTGCACAAGACCTGCAAGGAGAGAGCAGTGACAAGCACTGTCAAAATAGCTTTCGTCATGCTGATTGGATGATCTGTAAGATATGCAGAGATAACAAATAACCTGACTATTTGGCTAATTAATAGTAATAATATTGATATGTAGCTCTTAGACAACAATGGGTTATTCTGATTTTTGTTTCATGGCCATTTGTAATACATATTGATGCTGTGCAAGGTAGCTCTGGTGCTGTTTTATATGAATGTCAGCAGGGAAAGCTTTGGGTGAGTCCTTTTTGAATCAAGGACATTGCCACCTCCAGAAAGAAAGTATCATTACTGTTCCGGGAATTTGGAGAGGGTTTTAAATGGACATTGGCAATGGCATCCGCTGAGGATCTATTTTTTTGTTTTAGGGAACACTGGACCCACATTCAAGCCAATTAGTAGAATGGAACTGACTAAAGTACAAGAGGAACTGGAATGATAATAAGCCAAGTGCTTAAATGTAAGAAATTTGGGGCAGAAGCCAAATTAAAATGAAATAAAAGGCTATGGTCCAAATCCCAGGGTCTTGCTGAGAGAAGGGAACAGACAAATATAGCATTCCTTACACAGACACTGGGTCAAAACCCCAGTTAGTGCTGCTGGAGGCAGCTCATGTGTGGGCAACTGCATGAAGAAATTAGGGGTAGTGGGGAAATCCAATCTAACAGTGAATCAATGCTGCTGGTCATGCCGGCCTGCATGCAACCTGAGAGACCTGAGCTTCTCTCCATAACACAGTGAACCCTTAACCTAATTTATTGATTACACCCACCTTGAGACATGCAAGAGAGGATGAGAATATATCCTAGTAATCAGTGATCATCTCTCCAGTAGGCAGATGCTTATTTATGGGACACTTCTCTCTAATTTGTCTGCCTAGTTTTGAAGGGCACCTATCCACCCCCCACCCCCCACCCCCACTGCTTGGGGCTAGGAAATGTTACTGGAGTTTGCCTTGGCTACCGCTCCATTAATACAATATTTGTAGGAGAAGCTTGAACCTATTCCTGATTCTGCCTTTATCAGCTGCTGGAAGCCCTACAGAAAGCAAGAGTCCTCGACCCCACAGGTGAACTTTATCAACATCATTTGTAGGAAGGCAATGGGAAAAAAATCAAATGAACTAAATCTTTGCCTCAAAGCAACAGCAAACTAAGAAATCGTTCAAATTAATATCCTTTGTTAATATAACTCGAATAAGTTTGCAGTGTTGTTGTAGCCGTGTTGGTCTCATGATATTAAAGACAAGGTGGGTAAGCTAATATCTTTCACTGGACCAACTTCTGTTGGTGAGAGAGACAACTCTAATATGTATATTTCTCTGAGAATCAGCTTGTGAGATATACACTACACTAATAAAACACTGTCTAGAAGTGTATCCATCCAAAAGGGGGGGAAATGTTGTTGAAATATGTGGTATATTATATGGGCAGCATTATTAAAATACATAAATGTGAACTTATATAAAAAGGAAAGTCAACAAGGATATACTGGACCATGATGAGAATGAAAATAATGTAAGAATACAAGAGGGTTTTTCTAAATTACAGCACGTTACATGTATGTTTTTTGTCTATTGAAAAATAGTTTGAGATCAGAGTTCTGTTCCTGGCTCTTCCACTGGGTTACCTTGGGCTTTGCTTCTTGGTACCTCAGTTTCCCCATCTGTACTCTGGAGATAATGATACTGACCTCCTTTGGAAAGCGCTTTGAGATCGAGGGATGAAAGGTGCTATAAAAGAGCTAGATGTTATTATTATATTGTATTATTTGAGAAATAGAACTGGTTGAAACCGGGAAATTATTTCACGAAATAATTTCAAAATTGTGTTTTGTTTTATCAAGTCCAGAATGGATCCATTTTCCATTTTTACCCTAAATGTTCTGTGACATTTTTGTTAATATTCATACTGAAATTTTGTATCTGAATAATTTTCAAAATCATTACTGAACATTTTCATTTGCCCGAATACACAGTTTTAGGGTAAACCAGAAATGTTGATGATTTTGAAAATGATTTGGATACAAATGTGATAATTTATCACAGAAAATATCACAAAATGGAATACTTTGGTAGTGCTGACAAACTTTTGCAAAAAGTTCTCATTTTTGAAATGCAGCCAGTTTTCAATGAAAAAACTTTTTATACTAAAAGTTGCCACCACTTCTCAGAAATAGCAGGTGATCACATAATTAAATCCTGCATTGTAATGTACAAAAAGACAGAGTTTAAACTGAGGGGTATGTCTACATTACAGTGGCATAGCTATGGCTAACACCATAGTATAGATGTTTCCAATATTGATGGAAGGGATTTTTCCACTGGTATCCTTAATCCAACTCTCCGAGAGGCAGTAGCTAGATTGATGGAAGAATTCTGTCGACCTAGCAGTGTCTACAGAGTGTTTAAGCTGATCTAACTATGGCATTCAGGGTATGAAACGTACCACACAGTGAGCAACATAGTTAAGTTGATTTAATTTTTAAGCATAGACAGTAATGACTGAATATAGAGTATGACTCACTGTGAATATACCATTTATTCCATACATATAATGCTTAGAAAAATCACTTACACTTTTATGTCAGCTTATGAAAAAAATCAGTTTTCATATTAGTTTAATTTGCAAAAATAGAAATGTGTTACTTTCAAATCAGTAATGCACAAATACAAATTCTGGGCACAACACATTTTAGTGTAAAAGAAATACATCCACTCTTCAATGGAACTAATTAGGGCTGTCAATTAATCACAGTTAACTCATGTGATTAATTAAAAAAAAATAATCGTGATAAAAAAATCACGATTAATCGCAGTTTTAATCATATTGTCAAGCAATAGAATACCACCTGAAATTTATTAAATATTGTGGATGTGTTTCTACATTTTCAAATATATTGATTTCAGTTACAACATAGAATACAAAGTGTGCAATACTCGCTTAATATTATTTTTATTGCAAATATTTGCACTGTAAAAATGATAAACAAAAGAAATAGTATTTTTCAATTCACCTCATACAAGTACTGTAGTGCAATATCTTTATTGTGAAAGTGCAATTTACAAATGTAGATTTTTTTTGATTACATAACTGCACTCAAAAACAAAACAATGTAAAACTTTAGAGCCTAAAAGTCCACTCAGTCCTACTTCTTGTTCAGCCAGTCGCTAAGAGAAACAAATGTGTTTACATTGACAGAAGATAATGCTGCCCGCTTCTTATTTACTTCACCTGAAAGTGGGAACAGGCATTCGCGTGGCACTTTTGTAGCCGGCATTGCAAGGTATTTACATGCCAGATATGCTAAACATTTGTATGCCCTTTCATGCTTTGGCCACCATTCCGGAAGACATGCTTCCATGCTGATGATGCTCGTTTAAAAAAAAATGCATTAATTAAACCTGTGACTGAACTCCTTGGGGGAGAATTGTATGTCTCCTGCTCTGTGTTTTACCCACATTCTGCCATATATTTCATGTTATAGCAGTCTTGGATGATGACCCAGCATATTGTTCGTTGTAAGAATACTTTCACTGTAGATTTGACAAAATGCAAAGAAGGTACAAATATGAGATTTCTAAAGATAGCTACAGTATTCAACCCAAGATTTAAGAATCTTAAGTGCCTTCCAAAATCTGAGAGGGACGAGGTGGGGAGCATGTTTTCAGAAGTCTTAAAAGAGCAACACTCCGATGCGGAAACTACACAACCTGAACCACCAAAAAAGAAAATCAACCTTCTGCTGGCGGCATCTGACTCAGATGATGAAAATGAATATACATCGGTCTGCACTGCTTTGAATCGTTATCGAGCAGAAGCCGTCATCAGCATCTCCCCTGGAATGTCCCCTGGAATGGTGGTTGAAGCATGAAGTTACATATGAATCTTTAGCACATGTGGCACGTAAATATCTTGCAACGCTGGCTACAACAGAGCCATGTGAACGCCTGTTCTCACTTTCAGGTGACATTGTAAACAAGAAGTGGGCAGCATTATCTCTTGCAAATGTAAACAAACTTGTTTGTCTGAGCGATTGGCTGAAAAAGAAGTAGGACTGAGTGAACTTGTCTCACATTGTTTTATTTTTGAATGCAGTTATTTTTGTGCATAATTCTACATTTGTAAGTTCAACTTTTATGATAAAGAGATTGCACTACAGTACTTGTATTAGGTGAAATGAAAAATACTATTTTATTTTTACAGTGAAAATATTTATAATAAAAAATAAATATAAGTGAGCACTGTACACTTTGTACTCTGTGTTGTAATTTAAATCAACATATTTGAAAATGTGGAAAACATCCAAAATATTTATATAAATAGTATTCTATTATTGTTTAACAGCACGATTAATCGCGCAATTAATCACGATTAATTTTTTTAATCGCTTGACATCCCTAGAACTAATTAATATTTGACCTATGTTAGGCTAGTTTGGGGTTAGGACACATGAGAGAAAAATGCTGAGCCAGCATTTTCAACAGGGAGACATCAATTTATTTAAATAAGCAATACTTTATGGAAAACAAACTTGCCATATTAGAGGCAGTGTGGTCTAGAAGATAGAGCACTGGACGGGGAGATGTGGAGTTGATCCGTGACTATTTCCCCACCATGATATAATTGCAGCCTAAGTATAGGAGATGAAGTCTAGCCAAGGAGCCCACTCTATAGAAGAGAATGGGCATGAGGCATCCAAACTACAACTCCCATGAGGCACTACACCAGCATTTCAGAACAGTAACATTTCAGTTTGAGGGCCTGTAGATTTTGGATCAAAAATATTTTTTTCTCTGCTCTTTCAACTTTAACTTTGGTATTTCCAGCCGGAGGAGGGTTTACCCATGGTTTACATTTAATCAACAGTGGGAATTACACTGATATGGTGCCAAGATTTTAACAAGAGCCTTCCACAAACATTTCCTCCAGTAATCTATGATAAACCAAAGACAGGGAGGCTTGCAGAGAACAGGGATTTGGAATCGATCCATCCAATTTACCATTGAAACGAAACCACTCGTTAATAAGCAAGGTGTAAAGGGGAAGCAACATCACTCAGTGTTCATGCTTATACTGTGTGCGGTGGAAATACTTATTCTTTATATCACAGTGTTCCACTTGTGTAATGGTAAAGATTTCTTGAAGGGAATCCAGGGTATCCTGCCCAGGGACACTGTTTTGACAATACTTGTTGCAACCTGGTACATTCCAAAGGAGGTGAGACTCATGTGCATTTTAGCAGTCGTTTTGTCGGGCCGAAGGATAAGTCATCTCGCAAGAGGCTAATTTAATAGAATCCAGTTGTTAGTTAGTCCCCATAACTCTCCCTTCAATTGCCTTTTTAGCAAGGGTGGGTGGGCACAGCTGAAACAAGCTACTGAGGCCTGGCCTTCCTCCCCCTGCCCCCAATGACTGTATTCCTCCCCAGTAGGGTGACCAGGTGCCCAGTTTTGGACTGGAACACCTGGTCAAAAAGGAATCCTGACGGCTCCAGTCAGCACCGCTGATTGGGCCGTTGAATATCCGGTTCGTGGCGCCGCAGTGGGGCTGGCAGGCTCCCTGCTAGCACCGCGCCGTGGCCCACACGGCTCCCAGGTCCGGAAGCAGCCAGCATGTCCAGCTCCTAGCCTTAGGGGCTCCCAGGGGGAGTCCGCATGCTGCCCCACCCCCCGCCCGCAAGCGCAGCTCCCATTGGCTGGGACGGGACAGGAGAGGAACTAGCGCCACTTGTGAGCGCTCTCAGGTGGCTGTTAAGAGGGGTCGCGTAGTGCGTCCTTTTCCTGCTGCTACTCGGCCCTCTTCTCCTTGTGGTCCTCATGTGGCTGGGCTGGAGCTGTGGCGTGTGCCCTGCTGCGAACTGCGGTCTGCCACCCCATCGCCGGCACCCAGGAGTTGGAGGTATGTGTATTCCCATCTCTGAGTGCTGGGAATGGGGCTGCACCCCCATCTCCCTCACTGCATCCCTCCCCGTCCCAACCCCGCTGCACCCCCATCTCCCTCACTGCATCCCTCCCCATCCCAACCCCCCTGCACCCCCATCCTCCTCACTGCATCCCTCCCCGTCCCAACCCCCCGGCACCCTCATCCCTCCGTCATTGCATCCTTCCCCGTCCCAGCTCCCCCCGCACACCCATCCTCCTGTCACTGCATCCCTCCTCATCCCATCCCATCCTGCCCCCCACAACTATCCATCCCAGCCCTGTACCCCTTACAGCGCTCTCACACCCATCCTCTCCATCTCCCAGAGCCACCACCCCCATTTCCCTCACCCCCCACAGCCCTGCACTCTATTCACCTCCATACACTGCTGCACTCCCATTATGTCCCTATATACCCCCCACATCCTCATGCACCTGTAGCCTTCTGCCTCCCCCTACATCCCCATCCACCCCACACACACACCCTCCTCTCTCCTTCACTGCCTCTCTCACCCCCACCCTGCTCTCGTCCTTGGCCTCTTTCCTTCTCCATCCTCTCTCCTCCACCCACCCACCCCCATCTTTACCCCTCCAGCCCACTCTCCTCCCTTCCCAGCTGGGTGATTTAGGCAGCCCCTGGAAAAGTGTATAAAAAAGTGTCTCTGTGTAGGCAAGTGTGTGCATGCATGCATTTATGTGTGTAAGAGACTCTTGTAAGAGATGTCTTTGTGTAGGGAGGTGCGTGTATTGCCGCATGTGTGTATATCTGTGTGAATAAAATGTGCAGCCTATCTCTTTGACTTTTATTCCTTTTGCTGGTTTGCACACAAAAAAACTGATGCCACAAAATATGTGTGTATTCATTTCATAACAAGTTTTTAAAAGAGAAGGGAATTCTAAAAGAAATAAAAGTATTATTTCTTAAAAAGTGAATGTTGACTAGTAATTGCAGAAGAGCCAATGTATCATACATTTCTCCCACCTTTGTCTAGCTACATTATAAACTCTTCATTGCAGACTCTCTTTTTATGTGTATGTCCAGCACCTACCACCCTGGAGCCCTGCTCTTAGTTGGGGTTTCTAGGCTAAACAACAATGATAATAATAAATAATGTGGAAGTATGTATGTTAGTGCATGCTAGATGTGTATACATGAATACATCTGTGTATCTGCATGTAGGTGTGGGAGTCAGGTTCTACAGATTTATTTATATAGGTATCTGGATAGGTGTGCATTTCTGTGGTTGTGCTCTATGGATTTGTATTTGGGCTTTGGGAGTGGGCTTTTAATGTACCCACTGCAGCTCTGGTAATGCGTGGTCCTGATTCTACACATAAAATTACAATAACTTTAGTGATCAAAAAACATGGAGCTGGTTACGAAAAATAGGAAGAGGGGCGGGAAAGAATCATGAAAACCTCTGTGAAATTTCTTTTTTTTTTTAAATTACCCCTTTTGACTATTTTGCTGCCAGCTCTAGTGTCCTGTAACAAATAAAACCTGAACTTAACATAATACATCTGTCAAAACAATAAATATGCTTGTTTGGGCCTTGCAGTGAAAATGAGCAGGTGAGAGAGGGTGGAGGAGGGGAATGGAGTGAGCGGGGGCGGGCTCAGGCAGGGGTGGGGCCTTGGGGAAGGGGCGGGGCAGTGGGCAGGAATGGGCAGGGCAAGAGTGTTCGGTTTTCTGGAATTAGAAAGTTGGCAACCCTACTCCCCAGGTCTGTGCAGAGCTCTGGAGAGAGAAGAACAAGGATCATTTGTCTCCTATCCCTGGTCTCAGTCATAAAGGGATGCAGAGATTGATGGGGGCTCCCTGCAGAAAGGTATACCACTGGCTGCCATCCAGCTCCTGTTCCTCCCAACCTCTATGCAGTGGTCCTGGGAATAGATGACACCATCATGGCCCCAGACTCAGAACCAGCAGCTGCTCTGGTGCTGTGTTACTGCTGAATATCCTCCTACGGGCCCTGGAGCAGAGCTTGCATGTGAGCTCCATGTGAAGCAGTGCATGAGACAGGGATTACAACTGACGAGCCAGGAACAGGAACCCCCTGGGCAGAACAAGGACAAAGACCTGTCTGATACGTGCCAGCAATATGGATCTCCTGGCAAACAGGGGACATACATCCCCCAAGGTAGGTCAGCAGCACAGAGCTCCTGTGCAGGCCAGGCACAGAGACCTGACAATCTCTTTCAGAGTTACCCACATTAGGCCACATCAGGGGCCTCATGTGATGTTCACACCTGCTGCATGCTCAGGCACCTAGCTGAGTCTGAGGCAGGCAGCTGGTATCCCCTTGTAGTGACTCTGCCTGGCCATGGGTAGGCACTGCTGAGCCCCTCTACTTCTCTGTCTGCTCATGCTGCCGGCTCCTGCTATTATGAGGGAGGTTGGGTAGCTCCAGACAAGTGTGTGTTTGATCTGTGGGCAGTCACAGATCTCATGGCAGTGGATGGACATGTTGGCCGCTTTTCATTCAGGTGCCTCAATGCCAGACCCCTACCACTGCTCACGGGGGAGGGGGAATTGGTCACTGTCTCTTTGAGGGAAACATCACGTTTACTAGTTGTGAAACAGGAGTTACTTATACTTAGGCCACTGTAATATTTCCAGACAAAATATGATTTTCAAGGTGGTGGTGCCCCGGTTCACTTCACTTAATCCCACAAAGACAGTTTGAAGAGATTGAGTTCAGGCACCATATATAGCTCTATTTGTACAGGGGAGGGCCAGCACTGATGGTGCTCTGTAAATCATTCCAAAACTTCCTCTGGCACTTGGGAAGAAAGGCAAGCTCTCACTTAACTGAACTCTCCTATTGCAAAATTGTCATCCAGAGCCAGCACTGCCAACTCTTATAGTATTTGGTGTATGTCTTAAAGCCCCAACTCCTGGAGTCAGTGGATTAGACAAGGAGTTCATTTAAAAAAAAAACTTCTAGTCTTCATGATTGTGGAGGAAAGGCTGAGAACGTGACCCAACTGTAACCTAAAGGCTCAGAAACTTCAGGAGAATGAAATAACCTGGTGTTTATTTCTTTTGTTTTGTAAAAAAATGCTGTGTTTTTCACCCAGCCCCAGGGTTTTTTGGGGCCTGCCTCCTCATTCTGAAGGTATAGGGCTGCCCAGCCTGCCGAGCGAACCAGGCCTTTTTCCTAAATCACAGCTGGCACCTCCCTGCTACCCAGCGTGCAAACAATGCTTTCGCAAGGACGTGCAAGCGAGTAAACCAGTGGTACGTTGACATGTTTGCAATAAACCTCCTTTTGTTTCTTTTCCCAGGGCTGCAGGGTGGCTGGGTTGGGAGCCTTCCCCTCCCCTAGAAAGAGCAAGCACATCGGGGCAGCGGGGGGGAACAGGCCAAGTGCACTTTCTTTTGCAAAGACCCCCTTGCACCTTTAAGGACTGGAGACTTCGGATGGAAGCAGGGCACAGCCCACCTCTGAACCCGGTGATTGACAGGAAGCTGGGGGGGTGGGGTGGGGATGTGAGTGTATGTGTCTGAGGAAGGGGTGGGAGGAGCTCGGGCCCTTCCCAGATGGCCAATCAAGGCAGAGGGGTGGGCAGCTTGGCTCTCTTCTCCTGTGGCTTTTTTCTGTGTCAGTTTCAGGAGTCCTGAGCCTGAGCTAAACAAAAGCAGGAGGCAGAGGGGGCTGCTGGAGTTTGCAGAGACAGAGAGAAAAGGGAGGGTATTTTGCTTGCTTTGCTGCTGCTGGGGTGGGGGCAGAGCTCTGGCTTTTGCAAGAAGAAGGGGAGAGGAAAGAAGAAAGAAAGCAAACCAGCCCACCCCCTTTGAGATCGCTCTGGCAGTGGCTGGAGGGGGGTGGGGGAAAGTTTGCCTTGCAACCCTCCTTCGCCCCTGCCTTCCCCAGATCAATGCCTATTTGCAAAAGGATTAAGAGGCAGATTTAAAGGCTGATAGCTCATTTCTGCGATTGCAAAAGGAGCCCGGGACTAAGAAAGCAGCCAGAATCCAGCTCTGATTCCCTCCCCCCCCTTCCACCAAGTGGCAAGGAGGTTTATTTTTCTTGCTTTTTGGAGTCATCCTCTTCCCCCTCCCCACCCCCCCGAGTCCCCTTCCCCCCCTTCAAGAAGCAACGGGACCCCCCTCCCCCTTTCTCGTTTTGCCTTTTTTTTTTTTTTAATTTCCTCCTCCCGAGAAGAAGGATTTGGAGCCAGCGTGAAGGATAAAAAGCCTGGTTTCTCCCTAGGAGGCGCGCCGAAGGAGCCGGAGGGAGAAGGAAGGAGAAAAGGGACTGCTGCTGCTGTTAGCTTGGGCGATGGACGATCAACCCAGGTTGATGCATTCCCATGCTGGGGTGGGGATGGCAGGACATCCCGGCCTGTCCCAACACATGCAGGATGGAGCAGGAGGGACAGAGGGCGAGGGAGGCAGGAAACAAGACATTGGAGACATTTTACAGCAGATCATGACCATCACAGATCAGAGTTTGGATGAGGCACAAGCCAGGTGAGATGGGGAGGGGGCGCGAAATCTTCTCTTCCTTCTTACACAGTGCTGGGTTTCTTCATTGTGCTTTCTCTGCTTTGAATATTAGCTAGGTCCGGGAAGGGAAGGAACCAGAGCTACAGTAGAAACGTTGATCTCAAATATATATATATTTGGTGATATGATATAGTTACATTATATCTGTCTGCCTGTATCTATCTATTTGAAACCGCTCTCTGATCTCAAGCCGGCCTTCCTCACTTCCATGGCGCCTGGAGTCTAACAGGACAGGAGGGCTAAGTTTTGAACATCATCTTGCTGGGTGGTATCCCAGGAGGAGAAAGTCCCAAGCTAGACTTTATTGCTAAATTATTTGATTTTCATTCCTTTCATCCCACCTTTCTTGCCCGTGTCTTGGGACGGTTAGGATTTCTACAAAAATTGATTCCTTGCTCTTTTGTGGTTTTGTGTGTGTGTGTGTGTGTGTGTGTAAAAACAAATCACTTTCTTTGTCGCCAGTTATCAGCCCTTTTAGGAAAGCTTTTCTGTGGGATTTTAAAAAGCAGGCCCTTTTCATGAAGGGTGGGGGTGGATATTTGCTTTTATTCATTGAAAAAGTCGTACTCAAATTCTTGTTGGGGTGATGGGATTTAAAAAACAAAAACAACTTGGGCCAGTTTCCTGTGGGTTTACTGTCTAATCCAGATATATGTACAAAAACTACACTCTTTCTCTTCCCCCCCCCTTCATCCCCCGCATTAAGCACCTATGACACTTCTATGTGTTATTGGAACAATGTGTGGATTATGTACATTTTTGGAATAGGATTTGGGGATGGCAGCTGATTCTTCTTCAGCATTTGCGTTGTAGTATTTCATTTTATAGCAGACAATTTTAAAAACACAGTAGCCTGCTTTGAATTCCATAGAAGATACACCAAGTGGTGTATCATCTTTGGACACATTTTAAAATAATGCGCTTTTTGCTAAGGCTACATTTTATGGTTGGGGCAGATGTGCACAGATTTTTTTATGATGGGATATTAAAAAGAAAAAAAGCAGTAAAAATCTGCTAACTGGAACATATTCAACTTCACTGCATACAAGCTCAATAGATAGCTTTGAGAAGCTCTAGCCAAACTTAAAAAAATGAAGGCACAGTTATTTTTTTAATATAAAGTTGCCAAAAATTGTCTGGTATAAATTAGAATTTTATTATCTGAAGAAAAGCTTTTAGGTGTGGTATAGTTCTCACTGGCACATATGTTCCACAATGGAACAGATTGCTAGAGAACATTGTTCATGGAAAAACTACATCCCAATAAACTAGCTTGGATCCACTTCCAAAGGAGTGAGGCTATGCTATTATATTTGGTCTCTCTGTCTTCTTAGCCTTAAAACCCCAATATCATAGGATACTTTGTTATTGGGCTGATTGTTATAGAAGCAGAGCTTGGTAGCTTTTAGGATGAAGAAATTTCCCACTTCATGCCCAGAAAGAGCTGTGGGAGTGGGGGAAATCTTTATCCTGAAAGTTACAGGAATTGTGTGTGTGTGTGTGTGTGTGTGTGTGTATTTTCCTGCATGTGTAATTTACATTCAATCAAATTAAAAACAAACAGAACTTTGAGACCTGGATGATGCTCCATGTTTTGCCTTGCTGGGCTACCCACAGCTACTTCCTTACAGGACTTTTTCTTCGGCTCTGAAACCGACTGTATTTTTCAGCACTGCTTGGTTTTCAGTCCTGCGTATGCATCCCATATTAGTTTTTATGAAGTTCCTTTAAAAATGTAAATTGCTAATAGTGTCTGTGTGTGTGAAGCACATACGCGTTGTTTATATACAAATGGCTGTGATCATTTGAGCTCTCTGCTAAGGTGTCTGTGGCTTTTCTGGGCTATGCCTTTGAGAGACTTCATATACCAATCTTTTACCATAAGGCAGGGTGGTGGTGAGGAAAATAATAGTGAATGTTTGCCAGATATTCCCACCACCTTTATATATCATTTCAGTTAGTAAACAACATTCCCATAATTGATGCCTGATCAGAACAGCCCTTTATACAACCAAGCCCTTTGCAAAGTGATTAGATGGCTAAAAAAATTACATTTGTTTCTTTGCTTAAGTGGGAACCTGATGGGTTTTAAAAGCAACCAGCCAATTAAACAAGCAACTCTCCTGCCTCCCTCAAAAACAATAACCAATCCCTGCCGCCCGAAAAGAAAATTTAAAAAAAATCCACCAAGCAGAAGGTTGTGTGTGTGTGTGTGTGTGTGTGTGTTGTTTTTTTATGAGTGTAGTGTCCTAATTGTCAATAATTGAATCTTAACATCAGCAAGCAGGCAGTGTGTACACAAGAAGCATAATGTAAACATGAAAAAATGCATTTCTGTGCCCAGATGTGTATGTTTGCCCCTGGCAGTGCATTTCCATTCTCTTTATCTTGGGTCCTGAAATGTTATAAATTGACAGTTCCAATTGGTGCAACTTTCAAATATTGAGGGGCATCTGCAGGATGAATTGGAACACATGGGTGTATTAAATAGAAAGGAGGGTAGTGTGAGGACGGGGTGAGAGGGAGGGAGACAGATCTCAGTGCTGTGTATTTCATGTCTTCCACATGTTCCTGGCTTTGGCTGTTAATTGCCTGGCTAGGGCTGCTAGATTGTGAATGCCACTTAGCAGCAAATGCCATTTTCAAGTAATTCCTAAATTGGCCTAATTTATGTTATCTGTGTTAGTGGGTAGCCCCTCAAGAATGAAAGATCATCAGTTAAAGTCCTAAAAGTTATTGCATGGTGGCTTCCTGTGCAGTTTTGGCCAAAATGTATATTGTATTTATAGGTATTTAATTGTATTTTCCCCCTCCTTTTGCACATACTAGCCAATTTCAATTTTGAAAGTTGTCTTGAGCTGCCATGGCACCCTAACCTTGCTTCTTTCTTGCAGGAAACATGCTTTAAACTGCCACAGAATGAAGCCGGCCCTTTTTAACGTCTTGTGTGAAATCAAAGAAAAAACAGGTAGGAATGGGGATTCTGATGATCCTATGGGTTTTGTGCCAATTTTGTTTTTCCACTTTAAGGGTATTCCCCTCTCCTCAAAAGTTCTTATTTTTTAATATTATTTCAAAGGGAAAAATGGAATATTTTACACTTCTGGCATTAACATTGCATAGTAGGGTATCTATTGAAGAGGAGAAAATATTAATTAATCTTCACCCATGCAACATTTGCTGCTTTTAATATGTCATCTCTCTTGTTACATCTTTAAAATATTGCACTGCTATGAAGACTGTTCGGAAAATAGATTTAAAACAAAACAAACAAACAAAAAAACAACAGCCCCCTAAGAAGTTGTTTTCACTTTGTCTCTTAAATAAGGATAAAAAGAATAAAAATACACTTCAAAAGTTTTTATTTTATTTTATTTTAAATAAAGTTAAAATCCCTGTGTATCTACCAGTCACTGACACCAGATAACACACAGAGAAAGTTGTCAAATACCTTTAGTGGAAGCCTATCTATTAGATTGTTGATTACTTTAGGGTACTGTTGTTTTATGGCAGGGGGTGTTCTCCTGTAAGGGCGGTAATGACATCACAACACTCATTCTGCTGGTTCCCACTTTTCCAGACCTCCTACCATGCACTAACACACTTATAACACATCCCAGGGGGGCATTTAAATTTTAAAAGCAACAATTAAAAAATAGCAGTCATCAATCAAGAGTGATCTTAAACAACAGATGCTCAGGGAAGAACATTTAGCAACATCCGCCGCCATGTATTTTATTTTTTGCAATTTTTAATTTTATTTTTCCTCCCTCCGAACGGGTAAAATCCTTGCTTACGCCTCCCAGAAAAATGAACTGCATATAGGCAGCCTGATCCAACAGCTTCTTTTTTAACACGCTGCGAGCTACTTGACTTTTTTTCCCCCCTCCCCTTTTACCAGCAGGACTGTAACAGTCAATAATTCATATCTAAACTATATAAGCAAGGGCATGACATGAATGGAAGTGACAATAAATATGATTGCACGCCCAGTTGATATACATTGATAGTTACACATGGTGGGGGAGAGCAGCTTTCGGAAACCTGAATCTGTGTCTGTTTAAAAAAAATTATATATAATATATATGCCTCATTGTGTTAGCAGCTGATTGAAAATGTGGTTACTTGACTCTTGTAATATATATAATATGACTAAGGAGACCCTTTGTTAAATGTTGTTTGAGCAGCTTGTAACCTAGACAAAGCACCTAGCAGTGGCATTCAACTCTCTGAAGTCCTTAGGGCTGCATTGCCAGTGCCTGACCTTCTTAAGAAGCCTTTCATTATATATTTCCTATAATTTAATGGAGCCTGTATATGGTTCCTATAATGTAATGGACCCTGTGTATATATAAATATTAGAGATGCCTTGGAAATTCTGCAAGTGCCTTTTCTTCCTCTCCTTTTATTTTCTGTTAGCCAAGAAAACGACCGGTCTCTCTCTTTCTCTTATTTCTTTTGTTGACAATGTTGTCTATAAAATGTTGGTGGTTGGCCCAGTCTCTAATCAATATCTGCCCTGGTTTGTAATCAAAGCAGTTGTGAAGTTGTAGGGGATGATTCTTTTTGAATTAGAGCAACTGGAAATATAGCGGGAGAAAAACAACAACCCACACCCCTATCCGCTCTAATATTTGGAGAAGCTGTTGGGCTATACGGAATCGGAGCGAGGTGGGAACATTTGAGTGTCCATAATGAGTGGGTGTGTTAATTCCGATCCCCTAATTAAAATCTAGAGAGACATTAGGTCAAAGTGTGACAGTGCAAACAAAGAGCAGGTGTGGATTGGTACCGTCTCCCTTTAATCATTCTGGCTGGATTGCTAGACGGGAGGCTGCTGCGTTAAACAGAATAACCCCCCAAATAGGTAAATTAGGATGGCATTTGAAATTATTTTTTATCAAGTCAGCTATATGTGTATGGAGAATAATTTGCTTTATAAATGAGGGAGGGGGGGAAAGAAAAGAAAAATCCATCACACTTGAAATTAAGAAAGGTGCAGGTGGTATCTTTATTATTTTCTTGGACCAAATTCTATAGCTGAGTAGCCGTGGTCCTCCGAAGATGAGTCTCATCTAAAAGGAACACACAGGCCTAGTGCAATCCAAGGTGCAGGTGTGCAAAGGTGAAAGTTGGGCTAAGTTAAATTTCCTCCCCACATCTGAATTTCTGATGTGGAGTCAACGGGGAAGAATCCATTGTCAGATAAAATCCTGACTACTCAAGTGGCTTGTGGTTCTGGTGGGGCGAGTGTGCGAGCGTGTGTGTGTTCCACTCGTCCCATCTCAAGCGTTACAATGTGCGGAAACGGGGATTCGCTTTCAAACAGCTTGATTTAAGTGACTCCAGAGCCTGATGGAGACTTTACCACCAACTCCCGCAACATTCCAGCTAATATTTCATAGCGTTAACGTAGTCTGAGCGAACCCAAAGTGTCCATGAAGTTGTTAGAAAAAGAGGTCATCTTTACTGGCTGGAGTCCCCTTTTGCAAGATGACTCTTCATTTATTTTAAAGGATTTATAGGCATGCTTTTTTTTTTTTTTTTTAAGCTTGTTTGCTGGAATCTGTTAGTTTCTTTTGTCTATTTCAGAGCGATGTCTTTTAAAAAGTAGTAAGTGGAGAGATTTGATTTGAGGTTAATGCAGGAAAAATTGTTGCTTAAATGTACACAAGATTAGTCTCTGCTAATTTGCAGTGTTTTCCCTTCTTTTTTGGTTGCTTCGTTGGGGGCTAATTGGTAGGACTAGCTTCAAATGGCTAATTGGCTTTTTGGAATAAAATAATAATAAAAATAGAAGCCATCATTGTCTCAAATGCAATTGATTTCCCAGTCAATAGAAATTTAAATAAAAAAAATTGCACTGGCAATTATGAAAAGTTTGCAAGGGTTGGGGGTTCCTGTTTGTGTTTTTAGATGATTCTCTGCCTGAGCAGAATTGCTAAGTAGAGGAATCAGGCAAGGCAAACGCAGACGTGCGGTCCTTGGATAGCAAACTGGAAAATATCTGCTGTCAAAATGCAGCAGCGTCTATTTCAGCTGTGAGCCTTTTCCAACTCCCATCTCGTTTGATGGGGAATGGAGAAGAGAGAGAAGGTGAACACAGGATCTGTGATCATTTAATCCGATCGCTCCTCCTTAAACATTAGAAGGGATATTCACTTTTTTGCTTCTTCCGTGGATTTGGGAATGTGAAACGCATTCTGTTTAAAAAGACCCTGACTTTTTTATTTTTTTTTTAAATTTCTCAATTATTTTTTTCCCTTCTGTGTGTCAAAGTAATTCAGATATAAAAGGAAAATTAATACACCCCCAACAGATAAAATTTATTAAGTGGAATATTTATGGACAGCAGTGATTAGCTGTGCAATTGTTGTTAATAGTGGCTTTGGTTTGTTTGGTTGGGTTTTTTTGTTTTTGTTTTTAAATTTTGAACATAGTAGCTACATAAGGCACTTCTTAGCCACCCTTCCCCTATGTATTATCTTCATGAAAGTTAACTCAAATCAGCTCTTTGGAGGAGGTAGAATATTTTATTTATTTTTTTTCCTTAGCACCCCTTTGTTCTCTCTAGCTCTCTGCCTTTCTCTGTGTTCAATTAACACCCCCATCACAGAACTGTAGTCTTTTTTTAATGTCTGCTACTGTATTTCACTTCTGACACCTCCCTTATTATTCTTGCCTGCCATTTCTTTTTAATATAGCAATTACGTTATGGGGTTTCTTTTCTTTTCTCTCCCTCCCCCCCCCCTTTCATTTCTTTCTTTGAAGCTGGAGGAAAAAAGGAGGGCCAAGCATGTGTTGTATGTAAGTGAATGTTTCCTGGGGTGCATCTTATCTGTGAGAGAATGGCCAAACCAAGGCCTTGTCTGCCCTTTATAGGGTAGCATGGGGCAGCTTTTTTTCAGCTCTGCTTTTTGACCTTTATGCGTCACTTTAAAACTCTGCCTTCGGTTTCCTGTTCTTCCCTTAAGCTGGGAGTCAGCAGAGGAGCCCAAGGAGCATTAAACACCCACATTAGGATTTCAGTGGCAGTTGTGTACTTAGGGCCTGATCCTGCTTCCACTCCTGTTGACTTCCCTGCAGCGGAATCAGGGTCCTAACTGGTTCAGGCTCCTCTGCAAATCGTTGGTTCCAGCGCTCCGCGGCTCCCCTCCAAAGCAAAGCAGGGTTTAGAATTGTGCTGCCTTTTTTTGTTTTGTTTTTTTTAAAGCGGCTGCTGTTCAAATGCCTTTAGCTGCCCTTTTGAGCTGTACACTGTTCTCCTGGAGACCTTGCGTTGGATCCACAGTTGGCATGTGCCTCGAGATTGGTTTAAGAATATACAACCGGTGGCGGGAGGGGGGAAGGGAAGAGTGGGGGAGCTTTAGACTTTTCTACCCCAACAAACGCAGCTTGGTGTAGGCCCCTGAAGGTTGCCAGATGCTGGCCGCGAAAGCCTTTGCAGGACTCTTGATTCAATTAGTTCCAGAAACCTAGCATCTTTAGAGGGAAAGGAAGAAAAATAGGAAATGAAGGAAATAACAACTGCACAGAAGGAAAGGGGTATTCGGTGGGTTGGGATGGAGGGAGTGTTGACTTAATTGGAGACCACGTGCATCTTTGGAAGGGAAAAGTTGGGGGTATGACAAGGTGTGGGGTGTGAATGATGGGGTATAAACCAGCAGTCCAGACTGGGACTGAAGACAGATGTATGTTAGCTATTGATGGGACCTGCCTAGTGGGGATGACAAATGCACTCTCCACTCAGGTGCGGGTCCCTCTCGTGCTGCCGAAATGTCTGAAAGCTTTAGTTTTAATTGTACTTTCTCTACCGCCGAGAGGAGAGGAGGGGAGGGGAGGGTGGGGGTCTGTACAAAGATTTAGCGGGGCAGCTAAAGCGGTTAGAACAGAGCAGACGAAATTAGTGTAATCAGAATTGCCGTGGCAGTGTGAAAGGAGGTGGGAGCTGAACGCCTGCGACTGACTCCAGCCCGGCAATGAGGGGGACATTTGTGACGCTATGGGGTGACAGGGATTTTTGCGTGGCCATGATGCCAAATAAACTTACCAGTAGCTACGGGGATGGAAGTGCTCCCCCCTGCGTTATCCAGAGGGAGCTGAATCGATGCAATCTGATGGCCTTGTTTAACTAGTGTTTAGCTCAGTGTGAGGGGGCCCGACGTGAGGCGAGTCCCCTGGCCAGCTCTGTCTCGCTCGGGGATAGGCTTTGATCAGTCTTAAATCTCTCCTGTCCGTGTCAGGTGGCGTCGGGGTGCTTTGGATTGGGTGGCTGGATCGGAAGATGCATTGGGATGAGGTGGGATTCCTGCCGGATTAGTCCGGTGCAGGTTCCCAAACTTGTGGCGTTGCCTCGGCAGCATTCATTCCAGAGACGGCCTGCCATCACCCGTGGACTAGATGCCTTGGAGACTGAGTGGTTCATGCTTAGTTAATTTATTCAGGCAAAATATCTCCAGGAACCAGGGGTTGGTTTGTGTGTAAATAACATTTGATCAGAGATCCCTCTCACCTGGATATATTCTGTTCCCCCTGCCCCCAGGTGTGAGGTATTTTCTCAACTCCTTCTCCTGCTCCCTGAGCCCTGTTCATCCAAACCTCTCTTGATGTTTCTGAAATATTTTGGCGAAGACTTTCATTAGAGGAATAGTTTTTGCATCTTGTGATCTGAACAAGGACTTGGTAGCTGGAAACTCCCATGCTTTAATCCCAGCTCCTGCCACTGACTCCCTCTGTGGCCATGAGGAAAATCTTTTAGGCCCAAATTTTCTAAAGTGACTAGTGATTTTTTTTTTTGGGGGGGTGCCCCACTTGAGACACCGAAAGGGTTTTCAAAAAGTGCTGAGCATTTGCCCACTGCAAATTGAGCCCCTTCCAGGTATCTCAGGATGGGCATCTAGAATCGCTAGTTACTTTAGATAATGTAGGTTGTAACCGCTCTCTGCCTCAGTTTCCCCACCAGTAAATTCGAGCTAATATTTAGCTGCCTCGTGGGGGGGGGCATGTTTCTGCCTCATGGGGAGAATGTTTCTAAAGCATATTGGAGAAGCTATATAAGTATTAGGACTGTAAATGGGCTTGTAGTCTGCAGATACAATATCTGTTTTTTGAGGGGAATAGTAACAAAAATAGAGCAATAGAGAAAATGTAAGCTATAAATATAGAGAGTCCTTGAGAGGCACCATCAATGCTGCCTTTGTAAGATTCTGAAGATCCAATGGGAAGACAGGTGCACCAATATTAGTGTTCTGGAAGAGGCAAAGACCACCAGTATTGAGGCAGTGATCATCCCTCAGCAATTCCGCTGGACTGATCACGTTGTCCGGATGCCAGACCATCACCTCCCAAAACAGGTCCTGTTCTCTCAGCTGAAAGAAGGGTACCGTAATGTGAGTGGACAATGGAAGAGTTATAAGGACTTGCTGAAGGACAACCTAAAAAATGTAATATTGATATTCATACCTGGGAGACACTTGCCCAGGATTGCTTAAAATGGAGTGAAGTCCTACATGATGGTCCCCTGCATTTTGAACTTGCTCGCCAACAAGCTGAAGAGGACAAGAGGCGCAGGAGGAAGGAGAGACTGGCTTCCAGTCATGGTCAACAGCCTCCTGCCGAGCCTGAAAACATCTGCCCTCATTGTAATAGAACTTGTGGTTCAAGGATTGGCCTTATTAGCCATCTGAGGACCCATAACTCCCATGGAAGATGATCATACTTGGTAACGAGTGATCACCCATCATATCAAATATAGAGAAAACTACATTTCACAACTAGGTTGTTTCCCCCATGCCCACTGCGCGCGAGATTTACATTTCTCGCCTGCCCGCCTTTGCAGAGGAAGGGTGGTCCTGTGGTCAAAGCACTGCAGTGTGTTGAGTGCCCCACTCTCTCCATTGTGACCTCTGGGCCTTCATCTGTAAAATATTTCCTTGTCTCTTTAGATTGTAAGCGTCACAGGGCAGGGCCTGACTTATCATGTATACGTACAGTGCTTAGCACAATGGAGCTTTTAGGAGCTACAATAATATAGCAGTTTGTTCAATAAGCTACAGTAAAATATAATAATGTTATTTACAGCACTTTAGATTATTCATTAGAGTAGTTCCTAAAAGCCCCAGCCAAGAGCCAAGTGTGTTGAAGCTGTTGTAAATGCCACGGCCACAGCGCTATGCCTTCGGTCACTTCCCCTCCGCAATCAATAGAAGGGCTACTCGGTGGATCACTGGGTTTCTGTGTAAATTCCTTCCTTTTGGCTCTGAGCAGAGGCTTTCCTACCTGAAAATGAAAACCCGCTCAGGCTGTGTTCTGCACAGCCTCTCTCGCAGGCGTTCCGGCCCCAACTGCTTCGCAAAGTTAAATAACACCAGACAGCGGGCAGCATAGGTATAAATGACAGAAAGCAGTAGTGTGAAGATGCTGAATGCTGAATAAATTAAAGCGTTCAGTTTTCTGGCCGATAACAGAGTGGGAAGCATACAGGCACAGGGAGATTGGAGACGTTATCTCCTGAGACGGAGAGTTGATGAGAGACTTAGGAAGCTATTTATTGAATAATATCTTTTTGTAAATGAAACCCAAATTAACCAAAGAATTAGTCACTTGCCCTTGTGCTAATAAACCGCTCTCTTCTCCCTCCTTTTTAGCCAGAACAGTATTCTTGTGACCAGTGCACTGGAAGTGGGAAGCTAGTCCTTCAGCAATGCATTATGGGATACAGTTGTTCGGAGGGGATGGGTGGCAGAGGGGAGAGAAACCCCAATCTCCATTTTATGAATGAACGACTCCCGTGGCCTGTGCTGCTCGGCAGTGACGGGATGAGAAAGTTTATTTTCAATTAAAGGATTGCTCCATAAACTAAGGCCATGTCTATGCCTTGCCGGTCTATGCCTTGCCGCTGTAGGGTTTTTCCAGGGCGTTAGCTTTTCGCAGGAAGGTGGATTAACACCACCAATGAAAGAACTCCTCCTGTTGCTGTAGCGAGTGTCTACACTGAAGTGCAACAGAAGGGCAACTGCAACGGAGCCGCTGTAGGGTTTCAAGTGTAGACAAGTCAGCGCCCTGAGCAACGGTAACTAGGGACTCGTCTACATTTGAAACCCTATGGCGGCTCTGCTGCAGCTGCGCTGCTGTAGCGCTTGGGTGTAGACCCTCACTACAGCAACGGGAGGGGTTAATCCACTTCCCTGCAAGGCGGTAGCTAGGTTGAAGGAAGAATTCTTCCGCTAACCTAGCGCTGTCTACACTGAGGGCTAGGTCAGCTTAATTACGTTGTGCAGGGGTGTGGAGTTTTCACACCCCTGAGCAACATAGCCGGGTCAACTTAACTTTTGAGTGTCGACCTGTCTAAGGCTGATAGACGCATTCTTCCGTTGACCTAGCTGCATCTACACCAGGGGGATGTGGGTTTTTCATGCTCCTGAGCTCCAGAGCTATGTCATCCTAAATTTTAAGTGTTGACTAGGCCTAAATCAGAGTGCAGAAGGCTGGAAAAGCCCACTGCTGGCCTTGGTTACAGAACCCAGCAAATGGGCTCCTCTGCTCTGTTCTTTGGTCAGAGTTGTCTGTCACAGGGATCTCTCGCAGGCAACATCCCAGCTGCATGTGTAACTCTTCAGATGCGTTTGCCAGAGAGACTGAGGCAGGGACTAACAGATCCTGGATTTTAGTCTCTTCAGTGGGAGGTTCCCATATTCCTGCCCCTCTTTAATTTGGATCATTTCTTCCCATCTTTCCCCATATTCATCTTTTCTGTGCCCTCCCATCTTTCCCATCTGCAGTCACTAACCTGTCTTGCCACCCCTTAATAGCTTTCTTCTGGTCTGGTGAATAGAGCTGGGGGGACAGGGGAAAACCACCGACAGTAATTTAATTGTTTAAAACCTGACACAGATTTTCTTTCTTTTTTTTTTACATTTTGGTTTTTCTGACAGCAAACATTAGAGTAGAAAAGGATCAGGCAGCTTTATGGGGGAGCTGCACAGAGATCTCTGTTGCTGGACACTACTTTACCGAGCTGTGTATATCCATGTCTCCATCAGATGAAACCATCTACCTGTGCCTGCAACGTAGAAGTGCAGTACATTGTGCATTGCTCTTGTATATTTTGGGAAATGCCAAAGCAGTCTAGCTGGATATAATAGGCTTCAATGTATATTTTGAGGGGGTATCTAAAACATGCATGCAACTTTAATGATCTTTTATTTGTAGAAAAGAGTTTACCTAAAACAACCTTTTGTCACTCTAAACAAAAGGGGCAATTTTTCCCCATTGTTTTAAGGTGAAAAATCAGCTTGTTTAAAAAAAAAAAAAAAAAATCCCTATCCGTGTTACTAATAACTATGATAATTAAAATAATTACATTCAGCATTTCATGTCAACTACATTGGAAAAATTATTAAAAATGTAATTTGCATTTCCTCACTGCCGAGGATGCCTTGATTTTTATTTCTTTTTTCCACTCACCATGGACAGTGAAACTCAGCAGGTCAGTTTTAGGTTCTGTTTTTAGTCAGTTTCACATCTAGGTTCTTCTACCAAAATATTTGCCCTAAACTACCTGACTGCATACCTTAGACACTAGAAGAAGAAAATCTAGTTTCTCTCCTGTTAGATAACATTTCTTATTCTGCAGTGATGCTGATTAGTAAAACGAGCAATGAAAGGTGACCTTCAAAACAATGGTACCTGGTTCCTAAATCTCTTCATTGTTCTTTGCTGCCTGATTCCCAGGAGCCAGTCTGAGTCCTAGATCCTGCAAAGACATAGGATATGGATCATAAGATATCAGGGTTGGAAGGGACCTCAGGAGGTCATCTAGTCTAACCCCCTGCTCAAAGCAGGACCAATCCCCAACTAAATCTCCAAATGACCCCCTCAAGGATTGAACTCACAACCCTGGTTTAGCAGGCCAATGCTCAAACCACTGAGCTATCCCTCCCCCCATAGGCATGTGCTTAATTATATTTGCTGTGAGTAGTCCCCTTCTCATCAAATGTTTTGTGAGGTTGGAGCCTAGAGGGAGACTGTCTGCCTATAATAATCTGAAACATTTATTTTTGTTCTTTCAGAATGAACTTTGAAAAATGTAAGCTCTTTGTGTGTATGTATGCTCATGCAGAGATATATATACACACACACACACACACACACACACAGTTTATGTGGGCTCCTGGTCTGATTCTGCAATGATTTGACAGTACAGTGGAGTGTTAAATGTGATATAATAGTTGGAGCATGCCAATCATGGCATGGATAGACATTTACCAGTTTCACTGCAGTCAAGAACTATACAAGGGGCAGAGTTAAGGTTATGCATTAAAGTGTGAAGTTCCTGACTTGTGAAAACACTAAAATGGCAGAATTATAGATCTTTTAATGTGGCGGCTGCTTTTTTTTTTTTTTTTTTTGCATTAAGATGTACTTTAGTATATCATGATATGAATGTCTCTGGACAAAATTAGATTTTTCAGCTCAGAAGGGGGATCCATTTTGATCATTGAATCTGATCTCCAGTATGAAACAGGGCATAGAATTTCATCCAGTAATTATTGCATCCGGCCATAACTTCTGGTTGGGCTACAGCATCTCCATAAGAGACGCATCAAGTCCTGGGAAAGACTTCAAGAGCTGGGGAATCTACCACCTCCCTTGGTAAGTTGTCATAAATGTTTAATTACTCCCATTTAGAAATCGGGCCTTTTTCTGGTCTGAATTTGTCTGGCGTCATCTTCCAACTATGATATCCGTGTAATACTCTTGTCTGCTAAATTAAAGAGCCCTCTACAGTCAAAAATCTTTTAAAATTCTAATCTTTGGAGCTAGGGGTCAAATTCCTGCTCAGGTCAGAGGGAATGGGAGCTGCAGTATAAAGGGAAGTGAATTTGCGGCGAATGCATGGGCTATCCCTGGCTGTTGAACCCAGTCAGGAGAGGTTGCCAAAGTGCTGAAGCTGATTGGGGAAATTAAAAATCTGAGGAGCAGTGACTTGATTTACACACTTGTTAACTGAAGTAATGCAGTTTCTTAAGCTTTATGTATGGAGAGCACCTTGTGGAGTATTTATTCCTTTGGATATGAGTCAGCCTCTTACCTGCTTCAGCCTCAAATTGCTGATGATTTTGGGTGTGTAAGTTGCTTGGGTGCCTACCTTGAAATCTTTTGAAGGGGGCCTGATTTGCAGAGGCTAGGTGGCCAGCCCCTTCTGAAAACTGGGGTGTCAAACTGGGCACCCAAAGTTGTAGGCGCTCTTGGAACACTTGGGCCATTTTAACATATCCAGAGTAAAGATTCAAAAGAGGCATAAAGATAAGTGCATCTCCCTAAGCCAGGATGTTTTGTATGTACAGTGCCCTGCATGGTGGGTCAGATACAGGGGCTGCTGTCTATTGAATGTGATGCTGCTAAGGTGGTGGGGGAATTCTGCACCTGCGGTTGGCCTGAAAGGTCTCCGAGCTTGGTAGCAAATATTTCATTTCCTCACTCTGTGAATACCTGAGCAAACATCCTTCCACTGGTGCAAGGGGCGGGGGCTCCCCTCTGCAACCCACCGGGAGGGTGAACTATTGGAGTGTCTGACAGAGCAGGGCTTCTTCTCTCCCCCCTCTTACCCCCTAAGGTCTCCTATTGCTATTTGCAGAACCTGTGGCCTGAGTCAGCTTGGCATTTCCCCAGCTGGCTGGAATTTACTTTCTGCCTGGCAGGACCATTCTATAACATTTGCGCACCTGGGCGGCTTAAGCTTCAAAGCGGGGTGGAGCAGCTGATCCTGCCTCTCTGTGACCCTGATTCCTCCTCATTGGTGGGTGGGAGCCAAGGAAGCAAGCAATGGCTCTGCCTTTCCCTGGGAATTAATAATAGGGGGACGCTTATCTGCTGTTACTGCTCATTGAGATAGCACCTGGGAAAGATCAGGACCCCATTGGGTTAGACGCTGTACGGACAAGTAACAAGATGGTCCCTGAGAGCTCGCAATCCAATCTGCTTCCCTTTGCTAAGACTGTCTGGCTGTCCATCTCAGGCAATGTGGTCTAACTCATGGATACTCAGGCCTCTGTGGTTCAGGAGCCAAATTAGCGATCAGCATTACCCAAATGAGCCATAACAGTGTGAATTTCATTGGTTCATTTACTATAGTACTGTACAATCCTATTTAAACAGTATGGCAGAAATATTTAGTGTGTGTATTTGCTGTGAGAGTATATAATATTCTCACAGCAAAATGACTGTCCACGTATTATTATTGTATTAACTACAGTTGGTTCAGAACATAGTAAAAGCACCCTGATTGGTTAGTAATTCAATCACACTGGTTTAATATCACGTGCGGCAAAGAGCCGCAGGAGACGCATTGAAGAGCCACTCGCAGCTCGCGAGCCTCAGTCTGAGCATCACGGGGCTAGATCAATGCGCATGGGAGTGTAACTCAAGAACTCCTGCCTCTGCAGCGACGGGCCACTGAATGCTTAGGCCCAGATCCGCAAAGGTATTTGGGCTCCTAGCTTTCTTTGAGGAGCTGGGCCTTAAGCACTGTATCTGTTTCCCCATCTGTAAAACGGGGCTCATAGTTATTTACCTGCCTCCCAGCGGAGAGGTGTGAGGGTTAATTGGTTAATGAATTTTACAGTACTGTGTGTGTGCAAGAAGGCCCTGTAGAAATGCCCTTCTGCTCTCACTCTCCTGCCTGTCCTACCCCTGGCTGGAAGAAGTTGGGCTGCTTTCCGAGCCCCTGTCCTTAGACTGCCTGACTGTGAGGCTCTGGGCAATGGGTCTTTGGCTGTAGGGCACCAGGGATCAGGAGGAGGATTGCTGGTTTCTAACCCTCCCAGACACTGTTTCTTCTGTCTGTCACACAGGGGAGCCATTCTGGATAGAGGGATTATAACGCCCGGTCTGTGAGGCCTGGATCTGCTTCCCAGCTGTCTCCTGCCTCCCCTGGCTGATGTTTCTCTGCTTGCGCCGCCTCCCTTCAACCAGAGCAGATGCAGGAGATGGAAGCTCCAGCCTGTGCGCACTGACCGTGGCCCGCCGGCAGGACATGCGTTGTGTGCTCCTGTGCAGCAGAATGGCCGGACCAGTGGCTACCTTCAGATCTGCAAAGCCAGTGCTTGCTGGGGGTGAGGCACAAGGAGGGGCCTCCCCCGGGAAGGATCCATGCTATAGACTGGGTGGGAAAAGGATTGCAACAGGGCAGGTCCTGCACCTGGCGATCCTAGCTCTGTAAGGCCTATGCTGGCTCGCTACTCCCTCCTCCCAGGGACCCCTTCTTGTTCTCTCCAAAGAAAAAGCTGGAGTGGGGCCCCATCCCCTCTGCCGCCAGCCTCTTCTGCTGCTTTAGAGACTTGTTTGGGTTCCCAAGGAAGGGGAAGGAGACAGATTCAGAGCTGCAGCAAGGGGAGACCTTTTCTGTCCCTGGAAAGGAGGTAAAAGTTGGTGGCACTCTAAAGAGATGTCCATCAGGAGCTATGTCTTCCTATGGAGGACCCCAGAGCTGTAGTCTCGCTGACCCCCCCCTTAGCCCCTTCTCTCATTCTCCTGACCTTCTGGGGCATGTCTGGAGACCTTCAGCCTCAAGCTGTCCTCTCTGACAGGGCCCAACTTCCTAGAAGGGGACCCCACTGCCACCGATCGCAGCCTTAGTAGGTGGGGTGTCCGCTCCTCTTCCAGGTCAGTCCAGGGGGCTTGTTCTGCATACTAGAACCCAGGGTGGTTGGGCTTGCGCTGTGTCTGTAACGCTCCATCTGATGGGATGACAGAGCAGTGATAGGTCACCATGGGGGAACCGGGCCGTCATCCTTTATCACTGGCCCAGAGAAATTGGTCCTGCTGAAGCCCTACATGTCTGTAGCCATGTGGACTGGCTCAGACATGTCCAGATCCACTCTGTCAAAGGGAAGCACCACAAGCAAGTTTTTTGGTGAATAGAGACCGGGATTTAGGTCCAGAGACACTGGCCATCCACCCTCTTGCTGCATCACACCCTGCATTTGGAAGCTGTGTCCTGGAAGCGTTTGCGAAAACCTTGTCTGCCCTCCCTCTCACCTGGAAGGCACAGGAAGGTTGAGGCATAGGAGTGATGAGGACCCTGGAGTGGCTCAGGTGGGCCTGGTTCTGCTTTTCAGTCCTTCCAAACAGATGCAACCCCCTGAGCTACAGTCCATTGCTGCCCCCCACTCTCCCGTGCTCAAGCCATGGCTTCAGCAGACAGTTCTGGGACTGCCTGAGGGGTTTCAGTGATGAGAATTCTCCTGTACTTCCGTAGAATATCAGGGTTGGAAGGAACCTCAGGAGGTCATCAAGTCCAACCCCCTGCTCAAAGCAGGACCAGTCCCCAACTAAAACAAACATCATCCATGTACTCCTGGATTTTTGGTCTGTCTTCTCCACCTCGTGTACACTGGGGAATTCCAGGCCAGGGAACCTTACATCTGTACATGGTCATTTGTTTGCAATGATGATTTAAAAATAAATAACTAAACCACCCTGCAGACATTGATGGGGTCTCACCAACACAGTTTCTGCCTAGGGAAGTGGTATCTTGCTAATCTATTAGAATTCTTTGTGTGTGTCAATGAAGTCGGGGATAACGTAGAACCAGCTGGTTTAATGTATTTAGATTTTGAAAGGGCCTTTGATGACAAAGTCCCTCCATTAAAGGCTACTGAAAAAACAAAGCGGTCATGGGGTGGGAGGCCAAGTATTGTCCTGGATCAAAAAACTGCGTAAGAGATAGGAAACTGAGTGGGAATAAGTGGCTGATTTTCATTGTGGCAGAAGGTTAACAGTGAATGTCGTAAAGTCCCATGTGTAATAGATTAATGATTTGGAATGGGGATGATGAGCAGTGAGGGAGCAAAATTTTGCAGATAACACAAAGTTATTTAGCTTAGTCAAATCTAGAGAGGACTGTTATTTCCAATGGCAGGTGATGAGACATAGATGGGGAGGACTCTGAGTGACTACAGAGAATTCTTTTCCAGGTGTCTGGCTGGGGGTTCTTGCCCACATGCGCAAGGTCTAACTGATCGCCATATTTGGGGTCAGGAAGGAAATTTTCCCCTGGGTCAGATTGGCAGAGACCCTGGAGTTTTTTCACCTTCCTCTGCAGCATGGGACACGAGTCACTTGCTGGTTTGAACTAGAATATATGGTGGGAAGTCTGTAAACGTGGTTTGAGGACTTCAGTAACTCAGCCAGAGGTTAGGGGTTTGTACAGGAATGGATGGGTGAGGTTCTATGGCCTGCAACATGTAGGAGGCCAGACTAGATGATCATGATGTTCCCTTCTGACCTTAAAGTTTATGAGTCTGTGTTGAGAGCTTCACAGGGGCTTAAGCTAAGTGAATGGGTAACATGATGATGAAGTTCAATGTTGATCACTACAATGTGATGTAGGTTGGAGGGCAAAATTTGAACTACTCTTACCTCTTACAAGCTTCTAAATAAACTGCATTAGCTGGGTGTCCTTGTGGCCAGGTCAATGAAGACTTCTGCTCAGTGTGCAGCTGCAGTCAAAAAAGCCAGCAGGATATTAGGAAGCATTAGGAAAACAAAACAGATGCCCTTATATAAATTGGTAGTATGCCCTTATCTAGAACATTGTGTGCAGTAGTGATCGCCACCTCTCAAAAAGGATATTGCAGAATTAGAGAAGTTCAGAGAAGGGTGACAAAAATGAAGCCAGACTGGGATTTTTTATATTAGAAAGGAGATGAATAAATCTCTAAAATGAGGAGTATAAAAAAGGTACACTTGGGAGAACAGAAGCTCTTGATCTCCTAACACAAGCAGCAGGGGGTGTTCAATGAAATTGGAAGGTGGTGAATTTAAAACTGATGATGATATTTTTTTCCCCAGACAATGCATAAGACGGTGGAACTCACTGCCACATGATGCCATTAACACCAAGAACTTAGCAAGCTTCAAAAAGGATTGGACATTTTGTATTGATAACAAGAATAGCTGGAGTTAGTGATTAAAAATGAGAATCAGAGGGAATACAAAACCTCATGCTTCAGGTTTTACACCAATGTATGACTAATAGGGATTAGGATGAGACATTAATGAGGGAGCAGTTCACCCCACATCTGCCTATTGGGATGTTTCTGCACCTTCCTCTGGAGCATCTGGTGCTGGCCACTGCCCCAAACAGGATGCTGGGCTAGAGGGACCTCAGGTTTGGTCCAATCTGCCAGATCCTCTTAACCTATTAGCCCATTTCCCCATGATAAGAAGGTAAGTGACTTGCTAAAGGTCTTTCTGGAGGTCTGTGGCAACCTGCATCTAGAACTCACATCTCTTGATTCCTAACGTAAGACCTTAGCACAGGGGTGGGCAGACTTTTTGGTCCGAAGGCCACATCTGGGTATGGAAATTGTATGACACGCCATGAATGCTCACAAAATTAGGGATTGGGGTGCGGGCTCTGGGGTGGGGCCAGAAATGAGGAGTTCAGGGTGCGGGAGGGTGCTCTGGGCTGGGACTAAGAGGTTTGGAGGGTGGGAGGGGGATCAGGGCTGGGGTGTGGGAGGGGGTCGGGGTGCAGACTCCGGGAGGCGTTTATCTCAAGCAGCTCCCAGAAGCAGAAGCATGTCCCCCTTCCGGTTCCTGCATGGCCAGGTGGCTCTGCGTGCTGACCTGTCTGCAGGCGCCGTCCCAGCGGCTCCCATTGGTCGTGGTTCCTGGGCAATGAGAGCTGCGAGGGCAGCGTGTGGAGCCCCCTGGCGGCCCCTATGTGTAAGAGCTGGAGCAGGGACATGCTGCTGCTTCCGGGAGCCGCCCGGAGTGGGACAAACCCCGGACCCCGCTCCCCAAATTGAGGGCCGGATTAAAATGTCTGGAGGACTGGGTGCGGCCCCCAGGCTGTAGTTTGCCCACTCCTGCCTTAGCACATGACTCTCAGCTCTCTGGGGCAGTATTACTTGGATCTGGGGTTTTCATTTAGGCACTTCTTTCTCTTCAGAGATTCTGGGACTGATTCTCATTTTACAAGATCTTTAACACTTGACCTAAGGCCCTGCTATACTGGCTGGCAGCATAAAGGGGCTTTAGCATCAATGCACATTGGTTCCCCTGTTGCTAATACGTTTTGATCTGCGAGTCCCCAAGTTTTCCCTAGCTGAATAGGGAACTGTGTGTGCATTCAAAAGAATTCTTATTTCACCTTTAAGGCAAAGCCCCTTCTTGGAGGGAGGAGTGTCCTGTTGATTCCTGGCCCCAGCTTAGCCCTGATTTTGGGGAAGAGGGAACTTGAAGCCCCATCGGAATGCTCTCCCTTCATCGGCTCCTTAAATAAGTGCTTTTTGCAGCTATCTTAGATTTTGTGGGGAGAGGGGAGGGGAGCTGAAGGAAGAACAAATGAGAACCATATAAAGACAAATGGGAATCAGATTTAGGAAGCAGACTAGACAACCCCTTTGAAAGGAGGGCGGAGGGGAGTTATCGCTTTAATTGGTCTCCTTCTCGGGTTCCAGGCAATAATAAAAGCTGATTATTTTTTTTTTCCTTTTTCTTCCAGAATTTGGCCTGCTCCCCTCCCTTCACCCTTTTCCCTCTCTTGGCCTTTTATTTACTGTTTTCAAAACATCGCTGGATCCAACAGCAACAGCGTCTCCTACCCCTCTGCGAATCGGGTTACCATCCAATCCCAGCTGACCTCTTGCCCGCTTCCCTTCTCCTGCTGTCTGCTTACCCGTCTGCTGTCCCTGCTCTCTGACCAAAGCTATTTCTAGCTGGACTGTGTTGGCAGGGAAGCTTTTTGAAGTCCCCATCCCCCCACCACAGTCTTGTTGAGCAGGCCTGGGAGCAAACTCCTGTAGGTTTTTGTTTCTGTGTTCTTTGGCGGCGGATGAGTCTTTAATTCTTCTCCTGAGATGCTTTTTAGTCTGATCCTTTAGGTAACTCCAAAATTTTCGCACTCCCCATGTGATTTACAGATGTCCCTAGGGGAAGGAAGGCAGTGTATATGGTAGATCGTTATTTCTGTGTCTCTGTAAGATGTGGGTCAACCCTCAAGCCTGCTCCTCGAGGGTCTTGTTTGTGACTGGTGCCGGAGAGGGGCTGTTGTTGCAATAGCCAGCTGCTGGGTCAGTTCTGCGCTTACCTTTGAGAGATCTGTCCCCTGGGTTCTCGTGTGTGCACCACAGCCAAATTCCTGAGTCATTTAGAGCTGTGGGGAACCTGCCTTTGGGATGGATGATTCCGTAGGAGATAAGGGGTTTTCTGTCTTCGGTGGAGGCTGTTGTTCTGTTTGGTTTTTTGAGGCAGACGGGAAAGTGGGGCCTTTTTTTAACATGGATCAAGGACTCCCAGAATCCTCTTCTCCACCCAAGCTTGGCTGGGAATGGAGAGCAGTTCCTTTGGGAACTCGTCCACCTCTGCAAGTCCCCTGTCTGTCATAAAGGCCATTGAAGTCACTGCCCTGGCTGTGGAATTCAGCCTGTCCCATGGTTGCTGTGATGCACTTGGGGCTGAACCCATTGCCAGCGAGATCAATGGTGGTCTCGCCAGTGGAGTGGCCTCTGCATCAGATGTGTGGGGCAGTACTTAGGTGTCATGTCAGTACCTGGCTTGTTTGTTGTGTTGTGACTGGGGGAAGAAGGAAGGCCACCAGCCCTGCACCTCTTCCAGTATGGCAAGATGATGAGAGCACACGGCTGGGAACTGGGGCTCTGGGGTATTGGGCCAGACTCTGCAACTGACTCACAACGTGACCTTGGCTAAGTCGCTTAACCTCTCTGTGCCTAGACTGGTCCCCTCACCTGTAAAACACTGAGCTCCTCTGGGGAATGGGGCTTTTGAATGGCTGATTTACATCGGTTCTGATTTTCAAATGGGTGTGCCCAGAAATGTGTGGGGATTGCCGACATCCGTGTGTGCGCTCATAAGGTTGACCTCTGTGCTTGAACCGGAGGTGTGCAGAGGTGTGCGTGCGCCATTATATTTGAAGAGGCCGGGCTTATGAAACAGGCTAGATTTATATCTGGCACCATCCCCCTTCCCCACCCACGGTAGCTTCATAATTGAACCACTTACGAAGATGAGACACAAGAGCATCACCCCCATGCTGTGGTCCATTCGCAGCAGACAGTCATGCAGGTGACGTGTACCGTTTGGAAAGTCCTCCTGACTTTCCTCTACGGCCCCGGAAAGAGTCTGGAGCAGAGCCAGGATTCGAACACGGGTCTCCTTCGCTCTCAGGCCTGCTCAGCATTGACGTGGCTAGCCTGCCTCTGGCTATGAAGTGAAAAGAGACACCCCCTTTGTGGCTAGAGGCCACGTAAGCTGCTGAGCTGGGAGGAAATTTGTGGTAGCCCTACTGCTGTCGTTGGCAGCCCAAGAGAGAATGATTGATTAATACCTGTAAGGCAGAATATAACCGCAGTGCTCTCCAGCTGCAAATGGGTTTGCCTTTGCCCTTAAAAATTGAGGGGGGAACCTTGTTGCTGAGGGCTCGCCAGATCCCAAAGGACAGCCCTGGGCAGGTGGGACTGGGGGAAGCAGTGTCAATTACACCCTTGATTGATTTCACCACTGGAGGTAAAACCTCTTGGGCATAAGCTCTCAACCCACCCACCACCCCCCGCCCTAGCGTTGGGCTTAAATTTTTGCTCCTTAGGCAAGGCTTAGGGCGGAAGGTGGGGAATCAAAAGCTTGGATTAGCTTTGACGTTGCTGTGACCCCTAACTAGGGGCTGCAGGCTCCCTCCCCCACCCTCCCATGAGGCCCATTTGGTTGCTTTAAAAATGCAAGCCCTTGCGGCTGGCCCCTGGCCCGCTGCTAGCAGATTTGTTTGAGAAAAGGCTGCCTTGGCATCCCACTGTATTGACCGGGCCTCCTGGGAAGGGTGTCTCCTCGAAGCAGGGAGCTGGAGGCCAGTTGCTGCGGCGGGAATGGGGGCTGTGCCTCTCTTCTCTCTCTCTCTCTCTTCCCCCCCCCCCCATTTTTCGTTGTTCCAGGCTTTTTTTGGAGGAGTGTGGCATGAGCTATGCCTGGTGCTTTCCACTCCACGCTGCTTTGCTCTCTCTCTCCCAGCGGAGTTCATCCAAAGTTCGTATCCAGCCCATGAACAAAGTGGCTCAGACCTTTTCCTGACTCCTCACCCTTTGTCCTCATCACTCAGTGACAGACAGGAATCAAACGCCCGGGACGGGCAGGGGTGTGTGTGAAAATATTCCTGTTAGCCGGGGGACGGGAGAGGGAGGCTGGGGGGGGGGGGAACTCTTGTTTAAACAGCTCCCCGAATGCCCGCCTGAGCTGAAAGCTGAGTTTGTTTTCCTTGGAAGGGAAGAGGATGTTCAGCATTTTTAATGGCACATGGGAGGGTTTGAACGACAATAAAGGAGAGGTGGAGACGTGAGGGATGCGGGACCGAACAGGGCCCAAAGGGCAGGATCCTCATGGGCGCGTTGGTTACTGAGCACAGTGGCTCATGCTGTGCCGAGCTTGGGAGGGGGAGAATGCAGTTTGGTTCACTTCCAGAGCTCCACCCCTGCCCCCTATGGGAGAAACGTATCTCCTTTCACAGAACTGCCAGGCGGTGCTGGGCAAATCTCTTTCGAGACCGTGCAGAGGGGGAGGTGTTTGGTGTGTGGCGAGTACACGTAGCAAACCGCTGCACTTCTGTAGCTGGTTTAGCTCAGGACTGTGTTTGGCCAGTATAGCTTATTCCACAGCTACATTCTGAGGGTATCCACCGTGGCCGCACTAGGAGCGCTTTGCTGGTATAACTATCCCGGCAAAGCGTTCCTAGTGTAGATGTGGCCTCTGTGATAGGCCCTTTCACACGGCAGCTGCCCACTAGAGGGGTTTTGTGCTCTAAATTTGGCTTGCTGCAAACTCTCGCCTTATGCTGGTTGGATCAGCCCAAGGTCTGTGGGTAGGAAAGAGCGCATCTAAAACAGAAGGCAGCTGGTACTGGCAGCTCTGTTTGTCTTGAGTAGGGTTTGGTCCTGTCTTAACTCAAGTGAGCGATCACACTTGAGTGTGGACTGTCACCAGACGTTTTGCTCCAGGACATGCGTGTTTGTGGTTTATCATAGGCTGAACTCAAACCATACTCTACCCTCCCCTGTAAATGTCTCTGGCTCTGCCATCCCCAGGACCTGTGTGCTCTCCTATGTAAGTGCCACGCCCCGGTGGCCAGTGTAGTGACCCCTGGACACAGAGGTTAGGCGCAAGGCAGCCATATTGCAGTGATGAGTTGAGCGCGCCTCAGAGACCTTGTTGAAGTGCTTGAGGATGTGAGGTGCTGTAGAAATGTAAGACAACACCTATTTCTAGCTGTAAATAGTGGCTTTGCCTAGGAAGCGCAGAATGCTCTGTGCAAGGCCGGGGAAATAGATGAGGGAGGGAAGAATGTTTATTACCAGAGTTTTGGTCTGCCAGGAATCCCTGGGTTAACACCCCACCTTCTGAAAGAGGCCACATAAGCTTTACTGACCTCAAAGTTGGTTTTACTGTTCGACTAAACGATGGCAGCCCCCTGTTCCATACCGGCTTGGAGAAAATCCTGCTTAGTGAATCCCCAGCACTACTTCTATGGCTTTCCATCCAGGTACTGAGCAGGCACAATCCCGCTTAGCTGCAGAGTCAGTGAAATTGCACCCCATGGCCGCGTAGCTGCAAGCTGCTGCTGCTTTTTTACACTGCGGCTTTTAACATAAAGCCGCCAATGAGATGGTTTGAGGCTGGCACTTGGTTGCATGTGTTAAATAAATTTAGTTGGTGGGGGGTGGAAATGAGAGTGAAACCATTTGAGCAAATCTGTCAGTTGTACAAGTGCAAGCGAAGAGATGGTTTGCCTGTCGGATGCTTTGTACGCACCTAGAATCCAAACCAGCGTTTATCCCTCTTCCCTTGCCTCCACCTTCAAATGATCAGGTGACTGGTGCAGGAATTGATTAATTCACCTTTTTTTTTTTTTTTTTAAATCACAACCTCCCATCACTCCCCTGTGCAAATACAGGATGAGAAAGGGGCTTCTGTGCTGCTCGGCGAGATGCCCTGTTCATGGGCCGCATTGCCGTGGGTGAAGAACATGTCCGCGGTGCTGAGCTCATGGGTCTCTTTGAGTGCCTGAGCCCTGGTACCTGCTGGAAGGCAGGAATGAGCTGCCGCCTTGTGTGTCCAATCAGAGAGGTTGTCACAAAAAGCTGTTTTCAACTGCTTGCACAGCCCTAAAATAACTCGTAGCCACCCCCCCTCTAGGGGGTGCTACGTGAATGGTATTAAAACTGATGAACCATCAAGGTTAAAGTAGCTGGGGAGGAGCTGAGAGAGAGGAATGGGCTCTAGGTCTATTCCCCCATCTGCCATGGATGGGCTGTGGAGCCTCAGTCGAGTGGCATGACCCATTCTCTCTGTGTCTATAAGGTGTGACCCTGCTCCTGTAACTGGATCCGCAAAAGCGGAAGGATGCCCAGAGCCTCTGTTCAAGGTTCTGCACTAGCCCAGGGGTCTGCCTGCAGAGATGCAAGTGCAGGATCGGGGCCTGAATTTTTAAGCCTTCCAGCGCTTTCAGAGCTAGGTCCCAGTTGTCTGGAAAGGGCAAAGCACTGACTCTGTTTCCACGTGAGGGGCAGTTTCTAAAGATACACTCTCCCTCCTCTGTTGCTGACACCACAGGTGGCTTTTAGTGACATTAGAATCCTTAGTATAGACAAGGCTCCTGTGTCCATAGCCCTTTTAACAGACTGTCTATTAGACGGGCTGTCTTGGCTGAGGATGTTTGATGTGGAGTTATAGATGGCTGCAGGGGCTTTGTCTGCGTTAGGGCTCCCCCTAGTGTTTAGCCAGGGTGAGCAGTTTTTAGAAAATATCCCTAGTGTAGACAAGGCACCGTGACTGGCACCAGTATCAACGAGGATGGATGGAGAGAGATCATAAAGAGAAATAAAAAGAAGGATTTTCAGGCTCTTCCCCCCCCCCCCGCCCTTAGGAGATGGGAAACTGAGGCACGTAGCAGTGAGTTGGCCAGGAACAGAGCCCAGATCTCTGCAGTGCCAGTGCAGTCGCTTAACCATGTGCCACTCTTCCTCTCCGTGTGGTGGAGTGAAACACAGATCTGATGGGCCTGGGCTGAGAGTGAGTTCCATGCCTCCGTACTGCACAGTTCTGTGCTTCAGAAGTGCTTTATTTAAAAAACAAAATTAAAATCCACCAGCAGGGACTGGGTGTAATTTCCCCTCCTTGCATGTAAAAATCAAGCAGGGCCTAATGGTGATGAAGAGATGGGATGTTCTGGAGTGACTGTATCTGGGCCCTGTGTATTCCCTGGCCCTTAACACATCTCTCATTTAAATGTGGATAAAATATGGTGGTAATGTGTCATTTTCCACCCATAAATCTACCTCTGTAATATTCTTCTCCTTTTTTTTCCCTTCTCCCCTTTCAACTGTGAAGCATGCCTCCTGCCAATGTGCACCTCTTGTGAACGACTCAGTGACCGGAATACTGAGTGTCTCTGGGCTAAGTGCTCCGCAGCTCTCTGACAGCAAGGAAGAGGGGTGTGGGGCTGATCGCTGAGCTGGTCGGAGGGGGAGACACCTGCCGACAGGACCTGGATCTTTCAGATCTGATCTGAAGAGTTGCATCATGCATGAGTCGGCTTTTCTTCCTCCACTCAGTGGGTACTTGCTTCTGTGCCTCCCCCACCACCGTCACTGGGGTATCTGAGCACCTCATGATCTTTAATACATTTATCCTCCTACACCCCTCTGAGACAGGACAGTGCTGCTATCCTTATTGTAATGATGGGGAATTGAGGTGTAGAGAAAACTAAGTGACAAGGCCAAGGTCACACGGTAAATGGTAACTGAACCTAGGCTAGGTCCTTAAACCTTGAGCCAGTCTGCCTGGCCCATGTGATGGTGGCAGCTTATATAGAGGTTTGAGATCCAGCTTGCTCTGCTTCCAAGGCAATGCAAGGATTCCCTGGCTGCCGGCATCGTGGCAGCCTCTGCCTGAGGAACAGAATGTGCAGCTTTGTTTCCTGTCTGATCTGTGCATCGTCACCAGGAGCAGCGGTGTAGGAATTGCCCCTCAGCTGGCAGTGTGGCAGATGGGGAGGAACCAGTGTAAAATCCAGCTTGCCCTGCTACAGATCTGCTGCTTTAGATCTGCCTTGTTGGCAGGAATTATTTGCTTTGTATCCATAAACAAAGCAGGGTGGGATCTGGAAGGCGGATCTGGGCAGTACCATAAGCAGGAGCCCAGCTGTGAAAAGCTGCAGCGGCGACACAATTGCAAGTGAGCTGACTTGTGTCTCTCGTCAAAGACTGAGCGCAGATACTGGGAGGCCAGGTCAGTCTTCTCCAATGCCAAACTTGAATGGCGACCTCAGCAATGTTAAGGCAGAATTATATTGGAGCGTGTGCCAGTCAGAGAAACTGATCTGTTGATCCAAGAGAGTTTGAGGTACCCTACAGATTTGTCTGGGTCCCAAATGCTGGTCCCGTGTAGCTGTAAGGAGACCAAGAGTAACCCATGATCGTTAGGAAAAGTCACTGACTAGCACCTAGGTCCCTGAAATAGGGTGGGGGCACAAGGGGAGGAAAATGCCATGGGATTTGCAGGAAGAGAGAATTTTAATATTTACTCCGAGAATCTATTTTAGCTGTTGCCTCTGCTCCCCCTGGCTGGCCGGTTTTGGCAGCGTCGCCTGCTCCTATTGAAGTCACTGGCAAAATTTCCAATCACTTCCATGGCAGTGGGATTGTGGCCCAAGTGGAATTGCTGAAATAATCCAAAGGCACCCCCTTTTGATTGTGTTTCTGACCCAGCCAGACACTGGAAGTGCGAGTGATCTCACCAGGGAGCCTGTTCGCATCTGTTTCCTAATGCTCAAGAGGTTTGGGGGAGAATCTGAATGGAGGTGGTAAACCCTGGAGTGTCGTCTTCAAGCTCATGCATCCCCTCTGTAATGTGGTTGTGTTGCCCCCTTGTGCGTTGGAGTGTCCTGCGCCAGATTACCATGGAGGCTGTGGCTATCTCTTGCCTGCCAATGAGAGCAAGGGCAGTGGCATGGGAAGGGGGTGGGGGTGAACGGACAGTCCCTTACCAAACAAAAAGATTAAATTGACTGAGGGGGAGGGGGGTCGAGAGAACGATGCATGTGTAGCCTGAAACGCCTCAATCAGTATTAATTGTTGTCATGACTCTCGCCTGTCCACAGCGATCAAGATGTGAGATGTTCCAGGTGTGACATTGTATGCAAATTATTTAGTGAGCTTATTTGCAAGTAACTCGCATTGTGGAGGTTTGATGGCAGTGAAAGGCGTGGGGTTTGTCTGCTGTCTAGCGACACGGCAAGCGAACGCTGCCTTGCTGCCATGGCGTAACTCTGTTATGAGGTGGGGCAAGGGGAGGCATACTACATAACACGTAGTTCTGCCTCCATTGTCCTTGCAGTTCTTGGGTCCTCTGCTGATTCTACTGAACTGGGGTGATGAGTTTGTGACATGAGCTGGCCCTGAGGCCCATGAAACTCATCACATGGAAGGGGCCACGTAACATCCATTAATCCCTGCTGAGCTGGGAATATGCAGCTCATTAGCAGTCCCCTGAAGCATCTTGTCCCCTGAAGTGCTAATGTTCCATCCTGGAGAATGAGACTTGCATCCTGAAAAGATCCCTGAGACCAGGTTTTGATTGAATTTCTGGAGCTTACAACAGCAGGGTCATTCCCTCTCAGCGCACACTGTCCCTTCCGTCTTCCTCACACTAACGCTACAATAGATGCCCCACCTGGTTCTCAAAAGGACAGTGCCATGAACCAAAATACAACGGTACGAACAAATATTAATGCCGCCTCCTCCAAATCTGCTTCTCACTACAGTGCATTGCAATTCAAGCATCCCCAGGTCCTCACACTGTTAGTATTTATTATTTATATTGACCTACTACCTGTGAGCCTGGTCCATGGCTCTGCTGTGCTAGGTGCTGTCCAAAGACACAACAAAAAACTAATATATATTCCCCCATGTGGGTCCAAGCTCTGCAGATGACCCTTAACAGGTCTCTTCCATTTCAACGATAGATGTTTCTCCTGGGAATAGCCTGCCGTGTAGACTCACGTAGAGAAGGGAACGTGACACACATTTTGACAGTGCGGCTATTCCCTGTTCGTGATGCAGCAGTGGAACGTTGGGGCTCTAGGAGCAGCGGAGCATCTGCTGATTGGAGAGAGCCAGATCTTTTGATGCCCCTGTTTGGGTCTTTTGCAGGGAATGAACCCAGGAGCTTTTGATCTTAAAAGCACAAGACTCCCACTTGAACTAAGCATCCCACTCTGTTAACAGGGAGGCAGTAGCAGACATATAAACCTATCTATGATCTAACCCAGTGATACTCAGACTGAGGCTTGTGAGCCGTGAGTGGCTCTTTAATATGTCTCCTTTGAAGCATGTGATCTTAAATCAGTGTGTGATTGAATTATTAACCAATCAGGATGCTTTTACTATGTTATTAACCAATTGTAGTTGATAAAATAATACTTGGTCAGTCATTTTGCTGTGAGAATAATATATAAAAAACTTAATATTTTTCCCTGTCATATGATTTACATATGAATATATATTACTGTAGTAAACGAACTAATGAATTCACACTACTGTGGCTTTTTTGGGTAATGTTGATCGCTAATTTGGCCGCTGAACCACTGGGTTCTCAGGATCACTGATCTAACCAGTAGAGGGAGACAAAGATCTTCACTGTAATTAGGTGTGCTACATAAGTACATAATTTGATGCATTCCTTCTGAAAGGCAAGGTGGCTGAAACATGTTGGCTGTAATAGAGACTGGCGGTTCTGTTTCTGGTCCTGTATACAGTGATCTTGTGCAACCTCAATTATCTTGGCTAAAACTTTTAAAAGCACCCAACATGACTTAGGAGCTTAAGTTCCATTGACTTCTGATGGAACTTAAAATCCTAAGTCACTTAGGCACTTGAGCATTTCACCACTTATCTGTAAAATGGGTGAGTGATAGTTGTGAAGCGCACAGAAATATTAACAGCCATCAGTGAAAGCTCCTGGCCTATAGTCAGTGTGCAATTGCCTAGGATACAGAGTATTTTTTGGGGTGGTGGGGGGGTGTTCTCAGAGTGTGACATGCAATGCGTGAGACTTGGCGGGCGGCTGCCTTTTCCCCAGGAGAAGTTGCCATGTAAGCCCCCAAGTCAAGATCCTTTCTTTCTCTTCCCACAACTTCTCGCCTCCTCCTGCCTCTGGCTTTTCAATCCAACTGTGTGTCAGGGCCAGAAACCCTCCGAGCCTCAGCAAACTTATCTGAAGTGTCAGCGTGCAGCGTTTCGCTTCCCCCACCCCCTGCCTCTGCCTCCACATTTATCAACCATTTCTATTGCCTCCCAAGTCTCTGAATTCTTGCTTCGTGGCGTCATCCCCCGACAGAAGCTGATCCATCCCCATTCTCCCTTCCTTCAAACGAGCCCTGAAGTGCTGGGCAAACATCTAGCCTGTTGTTATTACAGTATTCCCATCTGCATACTTGGTCATAAACCCTTTTAATTCCAGCCCTTTCTGGGGTGAGGTTAAGAGTTCAAACCCATCATTTTTCTTTTGGGGGTCGAGGCGTACAAAAGCTGCCTGCAGCGAGATTGTTCTGGCGTCCAGGGCTGAGAACGGGTTTGCGGGGGAGGGGAGGGGGCGGGGGAGCGGGGCTAGGCGGAAATCGAGATAATCCACTCAGGGAACGTTTTTGGAAGCAGTTGGTACAGAGTCAGGCAGCCGAAACTTTGAGCCAGACTCGGAGCCGAAGAGGGTGCAGCATTGGCCAACTCAGTGGCATTCTGCACGCTCGCGCAGGCTGTGCACTGACCCCGTAGCGCTGCGGTCTCATGTCTTCTGTTGTGTCACTGAGATTTTGCAGAACACTTTAGGGGAACTGGGTCACGGTCTCCTTGAAGAGGGGACACAGAGGGTTCCTAAGGCCAGAACCTTTTCTTTTTTTCCCCCTCTCCTTGCTTTGCAAAATCCTGCAAGATTCCAATAAACCCCAAACGAGGAAGGAACCCAACTAAAATGCTCCAGTACTGAATTTTAAACATGGATACCTCCAGCCCTCGTGCGAGACCCTATAATAACAAGCTGGTATCGTAGAAATTAATGCGTAAGATGGGAGGAGCGTGAACTAAGCTTGCTTCTAGGTCAAGTAAAGTGTTTTTTTTTTTTTTTTTTTTTTTCCAGGCTCTACCACCTATATAATCCTTTTTAATAGGTAAAATACATTGATGTGTTTCTTAAACACAAAGCAAACCCTATTACTTTTTAATCTGGTCCCTTTATTACTCTTGGCCTAAAACAAGGATGGTTGGAGTAGGTAGGCTGGAAGAGCATTACCCGACTTTAGCACAATCTTCTGTACTAGTCCTGAACTCACATCTGCCCATGCCCCTTTCTCTTGCGTGTGGGGCTCGTTAACCCACCTGTATATCGGGGGTTAGCTATCCAGTTGGTAGTGCCACATAGTTTTTACTATCCAGTATCCTGTAGGTAACTGTGTTGTGGAAGTGGTGAGCTGGCATGATGGAGGATTTGGTTGGGACAACTGAAGCTTTTGGCACCCAGGCAGGGGTGGGAGGCAATTTGGGTCTGTGGGATAAGCACGCCAGCTAGCTATTTCAGCAGTGAAATAGGTAACAAGTCACCATTTAAGCCTTCATTGCTAGGCTTCAGAGTTATCACCCCTTCTGAGCTGAATGGGGCAGCAGACACCTCTCTGGGCTGACTGCCGGCTGAGGCAGACAGCACTGTATCGGATATACTCATAGGTGTTTGAGAGGGTTTCTCAAACCCACAAAGCTAGAAATGTATTCTCCCTGCCCATTAATTAAAGTTTAGTGTCTGTGGCCGGAGTGATTCTGTAGCTGCATAGTCCAGGGTCCCTGAGAGCTGCACTGGGAGCACTTGGAACGCTGCATATACAGTGGCGTAGCCAGGTCTAAGTGCAGGGGGAGCAAACATAAAAAAGGTGGCCCCCTTGGTTCCTCCTCTGGCCACGCCCCCCCCCGCTGGCTCCTCCGTCTGCTCTGCACCCCCACCTCCCCCGCTGGCTC
>NC_048305.1:47609321-47674565 GCF_013100865.1 Trachemys scripta elegans | reverse complement strand
GCCATGCTGCGCCCTCCCCCCCTCGGAGGGGCTCGGTCCGGGGGGAGGGGGCCGGGTGCGGCCCAGCCCTGCTGGTTCCTGCTGAGTCTGGCGCAACCTAGGAGCTGGCTCCCCACGGGGAACGGAGTCTGTCCCCGTGGCTCGGGCGGGGAGGTTCCTTCCAGCTCGTCTCCTCCTGGGCTGGGAGCAAGTGGCGGGCTCGCCGTCCCTCCTCCCCAGCAGGGGCTCAGGCAGAGCGGGCTGGGGTCGAGGGCTAGCTGGGGCTGGCGGCTCCCCCCGGCAGAGCACCAGGCACAGCCTTCAGGGAGGCAAGAGGGCTCCTCATGGCGGAGGTGGGGGGAGAGCCACATGGCTCCGGCCCCGTTCCGGGAACCGGGGTCGCCGCCCTGGGGCCGGGGCCGGGGGTGCTCAGCCGGTGCCGCTCGGCCGGGGCCGGGGGTGCTCAGCCGGTGCCGCTCGGCCGGGGCCGGGGGTGCTCGGCTGGTGCCGCTCGGCCGGGGCCGGGGGTGCTTGGCCGGGTCGGAGGGAGCCGCTCGGCCAGGGCCGGGACTGGGCCGTGCCGCGCCTCCCCGAAGCCCCGCTCCTCGCGTCACCCCCCCCCCCGCCCCAGTTTACCTGCTGCTGCTGGCCTGCCCCTGCTTGTTTTCAGACTTCCCGCGAACATCTGATTCACGGGAAGCAGGGGAGGGGAAGGAGCAGGGGGGCAGACCGTTCAGGAGAGGGGAGGGATGGACAGCTGCGGGGCCCTTTTAGGCGCGGACGGCCCTGCTCAGGCACTGCTTTTGAAAAATGTGATGAGGGGAAGCGGCTGCTTCCCCTGCACCCCACTAGCTACGCTACTGTGCATATACGAGAAAACAAATGTGGGTGAGGGCCTATTGGACAGCAGCTTAGGAGCCTACGGCCGTGTGGACTCACTGTCACCAGATAATATGCATGCTCAAAAACGTATGCAGCACAATTGAGGATGTCTTTATATGCTCCTCCCCCTTTCCAACACATGCTGCTTAGCCATTGGCTCTTTTGCAACTGTCTTGCTATTTATAATGGGAAAGGCAGCAATTGCTATAGTTCAGGTCGCATAATGGTTTCCATTCTAACTCTGTGTTCACAGGGGCTCATGGGTCATCTGTAGGCTCAAATATTCCAGGGGTGACCTGTGATTGATGGTGGGGTTGTTTGTCTTTTGGGGGGGAGGCACGGAGTACAGGAGGGGGTGTGCAGGGTGGGAGATCCCTCCCCCCTTTATATTAAAGGAATAAAAATCTTCCAGTCCTTGCAAGCTGCTGGCCTAAATGGGTACTCGTCGATGAGCCTTGGAGTCTTCTACTATGCTACAGCTTTCATTGGAAAGTCATGCCCCTTTGCAAACCTGGGGCCGTGCATCACGCTGATGTTCTGCATGAGGTTTCATGCCACGCTCCTGAAGTGCCTGGAATGCCTCGCTGCGCACACGTGGCTGCCGAACTCCTCTCTGCCAACATGTGGCTCCGAGCGCCCTTTGCTTCATGGCAGGGCGTTCCTGCAGTATGCATTGCCTTGTTGGCGTAAAGAGATTCTGACAGGCAGCTGTGCGGTTTGTAAAGCTTTATCCCGATGCATCTTAAAAACTCCTCTGCTGAGATGGGTGCGAAGGCCCAGCTCCTCAAAGGTGATTGGACACCCAACTCCCATTGATTTCCTTCCCCACGTGCTGGTGTACAGGAGACGGGAGCTTTGAAAGAGAGAGCCCAGGGGCTGCAAGACCTGGTGCTCAGATTGTGCAGTTCAACTTTTTTCCAGAATCGGGAATCTACAGGCACTGTTGCAAATATTTTTGCAAGCAAACAGCGTTTCCAAGCCCAGAAAAGTGAAGTTGCTTTTTCACTTCCCCCTGCCCCTTTTTCTTAAAGCAGTTGTGGGGGTGGAAGGCTCTCTACAAAAAAACTGTTCAGGGTTAATGTTGCAAAGGGAAGCATTCAAAGACAGGAAATGCTAAAGTGAAGGTTGCATCAACACCCTTAACTCTTCCTACTTGGGCATATCATACCATTCGGTCTTCAGTTACATGGTTACGTTGCATTACCCAAAGAATACAGTGCAATATGATAGAAAGTACAACTTTTCTCCTACCTTCTTAGATGCACGAGTTACAGAATCTCAGTGCACCCCGTGTACATCAGTTTCATGAAGGTCATTTGTAGGAAAATAAATGGCACCGCATGCTACATCTTGTAAGGTTACAGCATAGAGTAGTAGTGAAAGTTTGTAGATCATATATAGACCATATAAGGTCCAACCCTGCAACTGTATCCATGAGGCTGGAGCTCTGGGGTCAGCCTGCGCAGGTGCAGCTGTGGGATTGGTTTCATGGTATCTGTCTGATCTGACATACACCGTCAGAAGGCTGTGCCACTAGATGGAAAGATTATGTACCGGTACTTTACCTGGGTGCAGTTAAAATTATTAAAATACCTGGAGAGAAGAGAACATACAAAGAAGTCTGTCAATAAAGATGTACTGAGAGTGAAATTAGCCTAAGCTTTTAAAAGAATGGAAAAAGCTATTACAAGATGTCATCTGTGTTTCTCAGCGTTGTACCAGGAATTGTACAATAAAGCAAGGCACTGGTAACAACCTGCTAGCTATAGCGAAGTTTGCGTAACTGGTTCCATTCTAGCTGCCTGTTTCCAGTTGCTTGTAAAAATTGGAAACTTCTTTGTTTTGGGCTGAATTGTTTTTCTTTGATCTCTACCCACGGATGTATTTTAGTTTTAGAATGGTAAGTTGGGGTGAAATACTCCATTAGTATGTATCTGGGAGATTTGGTTGTTTCTTAAACAAAAATCACTTGAGATCCTTTAAAGCTATTACAGCAGAAACGATTGGGAGCAGAAGATTTGAAAATATCTCTTGCTGAAGTGCCATTGAATGCCCCTGTGGAAAATGCTGTGGGGGTGACAGCATTGGAGCCTTTGGACAAACAGTCAGTGTGTGTAAAGTATGTTTTTGCACGGAATTTCTCTCTGCACTCAAAACGTGCACTAAGGCTGGCAGTAGTGTGTATACATAACAAAGACCTTGTCTGGGATGGAGCTGGTGGTTGCAAACACCTGGTGTAGCTGTCCTCCTGCAGACCCCAAGTGTTAACTGGCTTCAAACAGGGGAAACTCAAATGGTGCAGATTATAGATTACCTTGGCTGCAGCTGTTGGAAGTGGGAGCTGCTGGGAATGTTTGAAAATCCAGCCATTGCATTGTAAATGGGGAGCTGAGCAATTTTGAAAGTTGGACCCCAAATACGGATCTTGATTTGCTGGGCCAGAACACGGTGCCGCTTGGCACGGAGTTTTTTGAAACAGTTGTACTGTCCCTAGAACGGAGGTGACATGCGCTTACTTGGCCATCTGGAGGCTGTGAGGCCGACAGATGGAAGAAGTGCAGTGCAAGGGCAGAGTATTTTTATTGGTCCCATTTCACAGGAAACGTGAGTCTCAAAGGGAGTGTGCCTCACCAGGGCGGTGGGTACCAGGTTAGGCCTTAGCATGTGAGCCCAAAGACCTAGGTTTGACTCCTGGGTAGGACAGTTAATTGCTGAGTGACCCTGGTTGAGTCCTGTCACTTCCCTGTTCTCCCATCTGTAAAATGGAGATGTTAATATGCATCTACATCCCTTGCAGTTCTTTGACAAATACAAGGAGCTTGGAAGAACAGAGAGCACTAAATATCATATCTGGTTACACAAGTTGAGAAGCACTGGAAGGGGTTGGGTGGGTACTGCCACAAACAGCTCCTCGGGGGTGGGGGTGGGGGCAGGAGAGAGAGAGAGAGAGAGGCCAGCTTGAAAAGAAATGGAGAGAAGACACCTGCTCTGTTAGTACAGCATTGAGCCTCATCTAGGGGCTATGGCTCAGAGGTCTGACCGCGAAATGTTTGGTCTCCCTGGCTTCAGACCGCCATCCCCCGGGGGACTGCTGAAAAGCCAGCCTCTGATTTCAGTAGCTAAATACGGATGTATGTGCCCAACTTTAGCTTTTGCAAGGGTTGGCCTCTGCGACTTCGCCAGGGTCACGTGCTAAGTTAGCATCAGAGCTGAGGATAGAACCTGCCTTTCCCGACCCCTGCTTGGAGCTCTGTCCGTAATAACAAAAACCACCGAAGAGCCACCCTGTTCATGTGACCTGGTGAGCCGGTTGGAAGGTTTCCCTTGCTTGCAGTTAGTTTTGGGGGGTACGAGTGGCGTTCCCCCTCAATTTTCAGGAGTCAGGTTTCTGATTTACTAGCCAAGGAAGCAATCTGCACAATGGATTCCTTTCCCCCTCCGTCTCCTTTTTAACCAGAGGACTTGGTCCATGCAAGCTCTCCTCGTGCCTACCTGCGCCTCTCACCATTCTGGTGGCTGATGCGTTAATTATGGCTTGAAAAATTGTTTGCCAGTAAATCTTCCAAGAGCATGACCCCCTTCACACCCCCCTCTTTCCCACTCTCAAAAGCTCCACGCATCACATTCCAGCCCCAGGAATGTTGTCCGTGTCTGGGTGAGCAGTAGCCCCTGCAGTGCCTTGATTTCAGGGCGTGCTGTCACCCCAGCTCCTTTTACCTCCCCCCCCCCCTTTGTGTTGCCGGTGTAATTGTTGGCTGTTTGTCTGCTAATGATTATAAATTAGAGGCTGAGTGTATACAAAGTTAATGAAGTTCGGTTAGTGGAACCATTACGAGTTCCCCGGCTGGCACGTACAGGTCGACTGAGGCGGTAAGAAAAGCCAGACACCGAATCCAGCCTTTCAGGAGATCAGGTTTCAGCTTGCTGGCCCTCTTTCCCATGCGCTCTTTCTTGCTGGATTGCTGGAAGGAGCCAGAGCCGAGCGCTGAAAATGCCAAAGGTGGCAGGTGATCTCGACTCTGTTACTGAGTGAGACGCACCACCTTGCTCCCCTTGTATTTGTTCCCCTTAACTTTTTGTCACCCTCTTCAATCTAGTTTAAGGGAGGTATGTGCTGTGCTAGCTTCCCCCCATACCCAGCTGTTTCAATGTCCCTAAATACTCTCCTGCAGAAACCTCTGCTATTTCAGTCCTGGGCTCCAGCATAGCTGGCCTTGTGCACTTCAGTTCTGGCCTGCAATCACTGCTGTTAGCCCAGTCCTGACTATCCAAAACCCTCCACTGCTGAGCTCCTTCTGCTTCCTCTTCTTAAAGGGACAGGGCCTTGCAATGCTGAACTGTATCACTTTCTCCTGGCGATTTGGCACTTACAAGCTCTGTATCTGAAGGGGTATGAAAGTGAAAAAGGGAAAAAAATTATAGTGGGTGCAGGCAGGTCTATAGTTAAAGTTGCCCGTTATATGACCATGGTCAACATTATGAGCAACTGAAAACAACTCTAACTCTTTGGGCGGAAATTTCCTAGGCTGGGCGTCTGCCTCAGGCTTTTTTTGTAAACTGTCAGCTTAAATGATGCAGCTGTTTCCAAGAATGAGATTAGGGAAAATACACTTAAATGTATTTATTTTATTTATTTTAGCTTTAGCTCTTCTGTGCTTTAAAGCAGGGACTTCAGATTCACGTTTGGGCCAAGGAGGAGCCTTTTGCCATCCTCATGAAAATTTGTCCAGGTTTGGACATATTATGAGCCTCTGAAAAACCTCCATTTGCACATGCTCAGTAGAGACTTGTTAGAGGCAGGCAGCTAAATTTTCCAAAGATTCTGTCTGCATGGAGCAGTCTCTGCTCCAGTCCATGGCTGATGGTGCTGAGCAGAATCTTCTCTAAAATTGCTCCTCACTTCACCCATTGGCTGCTATGGTGCCAAGCAAAGAAATTTAGAGCAGGAAGTCTGTCTCTCTCTCCTGTGCTCTGAGTGCTCCTCCTGCGTGTCTCGGGAACCCTGGGTGCTTGCCTGTTCTGAATGTGTCCACCTCCACTCCTGGTTACAACCCCATTGCATTGCCATCTCGCCTCCCGGTCACAGCTTTGTTACTTCCCTGCTGCAGTTAGAGCAACCTTTTTATATGGGAAACGGAGGTCAGGGAAATACTTAATATAGGTAGCTCCTAGGAGGAGGTCCCACGCTGTGTGCCTCTTTGTGGCCCACCAGTGAGTGCACTGTGGGGGCAGAGTTTGGGGAGCTCTGCAGTAGACAGTGCTCTTCCCTCTAAGTTGGCGCTGACCCAGTGTCAAGGCGTGTTGTATGGGGATGCGCTGCTGCTGGAGCTTCCCGCTGGGATGTAAAATTCAGGTCTTCACCACCTGTAGTCGTCAGTGGTCTTGTGGCACTTTTCTCGAGTGTGAGACGTTAACTCTGGAGTCCTGGCCAAATTCCAGCCTGAATCATCACTTTCTGCCTTCCTAAAGTCCCGCTTCTGTTTTCCATTGGATACAGTGTTCTTCTCTTGTTCTAGCTACTGACTGGTGTTCCGATGGGCTGCTAAACAGCTACTGTGTTCCATCCTGGAGATGGTTGCATTTCAGTGGTTTAACGTTTTTATGAATGACCTGGAAGAAAACATAAAATCATTCCTGATAAAGTTTGCAGGTGATGCAAAACTTGGGGGAGGGGTAAATAGAAAAGACCCATCACAGATACAGATCGCTGGATCACTTAGTAAGCTGGGCGCAAGCAAAACAAGATGTGCTTTAATATGGCTAAATGTAAATGTAAACTTCTAGGAGCAAAGAATGCAGGCCATATTTACAGGGTGGGGAACTCTATCCTGGGAAGGAATGACTCTGAAAACCATTTGGGGATCATTGTGGATAGTCAGCTGAACATGAACGCCCAGTGTCAGGCTGTGGCCGAAAGGGCTAATACAATCCTGAAATGCATAAAAAAGGGAATCTTGAGTAGGAGTTGAGAGGTTATTTTACCCCTGTATTTGGCACTGGCTGGAATACCGTGTCCAGTTCTGGTGTCAAGCATGGTGATAAATTGGAAGGGGTTCAGGAAAAAGCCATGAGAATGATTAAAGAATTAGAAAACCTACCTTCTAGTGATAGACTCAAGAAGCTAAATGCATTTAGCTTAACAAAGAGAAGGTTAAGGGTGACTTGATCACAATCTATTAGTACCTACATGGGGAACAAATATTTAATAATGGGCTCTTCAATCTGGCAGAGAAAGGTCTAACACGATCCAATGGCTGGAAGCTGAAGCGAGACAAATTCAAAGTGCAAATAAGGCATAAATTACCCATTGGAACAACGTACCAAGGGTCACGGTGGCTTCTTCATCACTGACAATTTATAAATCAATATTGGGTGTTCATGTAAAAGCTCTGCTCTAGGAATTGTTTTGGGGACGTTCTCTGGCCCGTGTGTTAAAGGAGGTCAGACTGGATGATCACAATGCCTTGGAATCACTTGGATCACTTCTGGGCTTGGAATCTAGGAGTCCATGCAGCAGAGGGCCCCATATACTGCATACTGCCGTTATGTAGCTTCACAGACAATTGCATAATCCCTTTGAGCTGGAGAAATCCACAAGATGCTGCCTGCTTCTGTTCTTGAGCTTCTCCATATGCTGGTTTGCCATCCAGCTGTGCCTGCTCCCCCTTTGCTCCCCTCAAAGGATGGAGGGGAAGGCAGTGTGAGGGGGGCCTCTCCCAGACTGAGGACCGCACCAAATATTTACCACTGCCAGCTCCCCCCAGACCTTGTCTAGGCAGTGGAATTCAGTCACCTGCCAAGTTTTGCTTCCTGGGCAGAGGGAGATGGGGAAAAACGAAGGACCTGAATCCAAAGCCCATTGGAGTCAGTGGGAGTCTTTCTGTTGATTCAGTGGGCTTTGGATCAGGCCCTAACTGCTCAAGAGGATGAAGAGAGACTCACTTATGGGGGAGGGGGAGAAGCTGACCAGAAGAGGGGGTGTTGCCTATAAAGTTCTTCTCTCTTCCTCCCTCCTCAAGGTCAACTGGTGCTAGTGGGCACCCTCCAATCAGCCCCAACGGTAGTAGAGTGTAATGTTCTTTGTCTTGTAGGGTCTCTGGGCCCCACTGAGTTCAGGACTGTATTGTGCTAGCCAAATACAAACCTCTGTCAGGGATGATCTAGATACACTTGGTCCTGCTTCAGGGATAGATTATGACCTTGAAGAGTCCCTTTTAGTGCTATCTTTCTGTTATTCTGTGACAGAAGGTCCCTGTCTGAAGAGCTTACAATTGGAGCATGTTGGAAAATGGATTTTTCTATCCTGCAAAAAATTTGAGTGCAAAAAAAATTATTTTTTTTTTGGTCTCTATTCTGGACAGAGAGGTAAAATTTGAAAAAAAATTTGCAAAACAAACTTCAGAAAAAACTGTTTTGGGTCAATCAAAACATTTTATTTTGATTTCAGTTTTTAATTAAAAATATGTAAAGTACATTTAGAAGCAAAATGTCATTTTGAAATGAAAAATCCAAAAATTGTTTGGAAAATGTTGACATGGGACATTGGGTTGTTTTCAAACCATTTTTTCCAATTTCTTTTAAAATGGAATGTTATAAGTCGATACGATTTTTGCAAAAAATTTCAGTTTCATCAAAACGGCATTTTCCAACAGAAAACGTCTGACAAATTCTGTCAGCTCTGCTCACAGTCTCACTAGACAAGACTTCCCACTGCAGTTGCTTAACCACGAGATCTTTCTTCCCCTCTCTGTTTTTGCTAGAATTAATTTCTTTCCTTCTCTCTCTGGCATATTCATCAATCCCTCCTGTGGAGGACCCAGTAAGTGGAGTTAACTTTTGAATCTCATGAGGCTCAAGAGAGTTCAGAAGGATTTTGTCCTTCTCCTGGTAAAGAAGTCTGTAGACACTGTGGAAATCTAAACTTCCTGTAAATCTTGGATATAGATTGTTTTTTCTTGTGTAAGTAAATTAATTAAAGGGAGCTATGGGTTGTTGATGACCAAGGGATGGGGGGGAAGGGGAACCTAGATTCTGAGGAGAGACAAACTGATGAGTGAGGTTTGGGAGCTAGTTTCTACTGCACTAGTCTGCATGCCTGTGATCTGGTGGGTCCACTGAAGCAACCTGGCTTCTCCCTGTCTCTTCTAAACCCTGTTTAACTTGAGTCAAGGGGCAACTGGTTTCAAAGGCGGCTTTACCCACACCAAACTGAATAGCCCATCTTGGCGGAAGTGCGTGTGTTTGTGTGTGCGCGTGAGCGAGAGAGCAAGCTCTCATTGTACAACACAACAGCTTCAATCTTCGGGAACTGAATGGTGTGAAGACAACTCCTTCCGGCCTTCTTCCCCTCCTCAGGGACCCAGCCCAGTTCTGTGGGAGGTCTGTAGGCAGAAAAGAGAAGAGATCTTAGGCAATGTGGTGGGGTGGGGGCACTGGGATTGCAGTTTCACCCACAATTCATCCATTGCAGACTCATTACTCTTTCCCTGTGGCTAATTTTCTGTTAAGTGTAGGCATTCCAGGAATTTGTAAGGAATTGTGGGGTGGGGGGCAGAGAGGGGAGGAGGGGGAACGGGAAGACTCCTGGAATATAAACCATCTGGTTATGGTCTCTCAGCGCTGCAGTGCCTGGGATAAAGGAACTGATCTAAAACAGACATTGTTTTAGACAATAAAACCGTATTACACATTAATGAGCAAATACATTTTAGAACCAAAGGCGTCATGCAAGCTGGGTGTTCTCTTTTTCCCTCCTGACCCAGGAGCGGCCCAGTTTGCTGGCCAAGGGTCTAATGCGGTCGGTGGCTACCTCTCTCCATTATAACCGTGGGCTCCAGTTGCTGGGGGACTCAACTGACGATGAGCCCTTTCTGGTCTGCTCAGGAGGAATCTGAACATGCGCAAGAGGTTCTGGCTTTTGGCTCTATTACATTTAAAATAGACATGTGCCTGTTGGCTGTAGCTCTCTGGGCAGTGAGCTGGCGCTATGGCTGCTTCTTCTGTCCTTACGTCCGGGACTCTTAATGCCTGCACGCTGAGCATGGATCAAACTGGGCCAAATTCACTTATCGGTTGGAAATTGTCTTCCACATAAGATTTTTGTTAGCAACCGGGCATTTATTACAGAGCATTTATTACAGGGCAGCTGCCCCCTCCCTGCCGATGTCCCCGCCACACTGTGTGAAAAAAGCAGCTTCAGACCCTGGAGTCTCGGTCCCTGGCCCCCCCCGCCATCCCCACCCTTTATTGCTGGCAGGTAGTGGCTGAGCTGGGGTTACCCAGCCCTGGTGTGCGCTCATCCCCTAGCCTGCCCCCTGCTGATTTCCCGGTGGCCAGTGCACTGCGTCAGAGGAGCCATCGCACATAATGCAGCACTGGGGGAGGCTGTGGAGGGCTGAGTTTGCATGCTACATGGAGCAGCTCGGGACTAGTGTAGCAGAAGGCCTGGCTTTGGGGGTTGGTCAGTACAGCTAGGAAAACGGGGGAGCTGGAAGCCTTGACCCACACGCCATTCTGCTTGAAAGACACCGTGGGGACTCTTAATTGGGGCATATTCGTTTGAAATAAGTGTGCAACAGTGGACCCAGAAGGCAGCGCCTGGGAGATGCATCCTGTTAATTCCATGAGAAATGCATGAGCCCCCCCAACCCCATCTTATCAACCCCACCCTGCTCTGCGCGGTGATTCCCAACGGGCCCAGGACATTTCAGCGCTAGCTCCCCTGCAGAAAGGGAGATCCATCGGACATCGCTCTCTTTGGCCTCTGTGGGGCTCACAGCAGCTTTCCTGGCCTCTCTTGCTGCTTGCCTGTAGGCTGCATGGTAATAAAGGCACACGGGCTCCCGGTGTGTGTTGTTCTGGTGGTGGCTGCTTGGCATGCGTCCGACTTGTCCTAGTGCCAGTTCTTGTTTGACTTTCATGTTCCAGCAGCCCCTCCCTCTTCTAAAAGGAGCGGGGAAGAGGGGAGACACAAAGTTAGTTTGGCCGGGTTGCCGTTCACTTGCCCTTTATTTTCCTAACTTGCTTGAGCAATAAATCCCAGTTCCCTTCCTCCGTTCTTTTCATGGCCTGCCAGTGCTCTCCGTTTCCTTGCTGGTTGGATGTGTTTATTTCTGGAGTGCTGCCTTCAAAGTGCCTTCACCTCGCTCTCCCTGTGTCTCCGGCCTCGTCTCAAATATCATTTTCATCTTTCCGTTGCTGGTCCTTTCCCCCTCTGTTGTGCTGCTTTAACTTTCTGCCTTTGTTTTCTTGCCATTTGAGCCACTTCAGCTCTTGTCTCCGTTGCGCACAGGGTTGATGTTTGTGTTCTGGCTCTGCTCTGAGTAGGCACTATCCTCCCGGCAGTTCTTTCTCTCCAGGGAAGATCAGATCTGATTTAGAAAGGTAGGGCAGCCACGGGATCCCCAGCGGGTGTGAACCAGCCATAGCTCCATTGGAGTCAATGGCACCGGATCCCCCAACGGGTGTGAATTGGCCATAGATCCATTGACTTGAATGGCCCTATGCTGACTTACGCCAGCTGAGGATGTGACTCCTTAGAGGTGTGCCCTGCACCCCAGCACCCAGAGCTCTGAGAGCTTGCTCTGGATTTCAGTCCTGCTGCTCCAGGGGCTGCCTGACTCCATGCTAGCAAAGACTTTAGCTGAGTGTAAATTCCATCTGTGCTCTTAGGAGAGGCCTCCCAGATGGAGCGAGTGCGTTTTAAGAAAGGGAGAGGAGCCAGTTTCTACTTTGGGGGCAGCATGTCAAAGGGGGGAGGCGGAGTGGGCCCTGTACCCTGTGCCTCCCAGTCGAACATTTTCAGAGCTCTTTCTTCACCTAGAGCTGACAGCCCACAACAATGGCCCCTTTTCTTCTCCCTGGCTGGCTGCTGGCGTTGGGATAGTGTTGGGTTACAGCCCCTTCTCTTGGGTGGGGGAGGGAGGGCGTTTGTAAAATCCTGCACGGGCGACATGATGTCATGTTATTGCAGCACTGAAATGAGGCAACATTTCACCCAAAGTCAGCACAAATTTACGGCGAGTCCAGAGTCCCTGCTGAGTCGGGTCTCTCTGGCCAGTCCCCCAGCACCCTGGCCAATCCTTCGACAAGTCAAAATCTCCATGTGGAGGTGGCACCTGCGGGCATCTCTTTAACCTCCCCTCTGGCCCTGTTTTGTCACTCTCCTTGGCCTCAACCTATAGATTTAATTAAATGTATTTTATTTGTGGTGTGCAATTGGGGAAACCCATTTTATACCCTGTGTTCAGTTAATCAGCCATCAACATCTGTTTCCTATTGAAAGGCTATTTGGAGAGAGCGATCCTTTTTATAGCTTAATCATTTCAGAGGCAAGCATGCAGCCCTGACTGTCTTTCCAGCGTTCCCCCCCCCCCCACCCTCCTCTGCCTCCCCCTCCAATCCCCAGCTTGGCTGAGCTTTCATTTAAATAAGTAATAATAATAATAAAAAAAAACCCACCTTTCTGAACCCCACCATTAGTGTTCCACCGAAATCTTGGATTGAGCAGCTCCTCCACCCCATCTCCCTGAGTTGCACCATCGCCTAGCCTCCATTTCTCCTTTCTCCCGAAGCGTGCCCTGCATACTGACGGCATTCTGAACTGGGTGCACGTGCCAAGTTAGAAATGGGCATTGGGGAAAATAGAAACCCTTGGTTGAAATCCACACGATTTGGAGCTATTGTTTTGAAAGGATTGGAGTGGAAAGATAGTCAGTGTTACTAATAAAAACTTTGGCTTTGTGTTATTTCAATTCCTGTAGCTCCTAGGAGCCTTGGTTCTGGGCCAGAATTCTATTGTGCTAGGCGCTGTAAGGTACAGGTGGGTTAGGAATGGATGGGATCTTTTCACGCGCAGGAAAAGGCATGAAGGTCCTTTTTGGGAAGGTGTAACAAATGGGTGCCACACTGTGCTATGGGACATATGGTTAACTGCCCGTCCTCAATGCACTAGTATCCCAAAGCGGCCTTTCAAATGAATTTGACGCTACTTGATCTGTTTGGACTCTGCAGGACTGGGACTATCTCTTACCTGACTCTTCATGGGGTCATTCTGGAATAGCTATTGTACTTTAAAGCCACAACCTCCCTTAATCTGTTCAGATGTAGACAAGCCTGTACGTATACGTGCACTGGGGCTCAGATTTCACTTGGACCTATCGGCTCTGCTGTAATACAAATACTGATGGAATGTCTGCATGCCTTTTCTTGGAGAGGGGCTGGGGTAGCAAAGGGCATCTTTGTTTATGAACGTATAGAAGGATTGGAATGGCCTGGGATATGGGCCTTTTGAGATCTGCTACAGCTGCCAAAGTTTAAAGATGGTCAAGTCCTATTGGGTCTCTTCTGGTTGTGTGAGATGCTCCCCACAGCTGAGCAGAGGAGGCGACAATGAAAAGGTTAATGGCCCAGTGAGTTCTCAGGCACTTCAACCTAGCTGCTTCTCCACCAGACCTTCAGTAGTTGGATACAGCTGAGCTCAGTGGGCCGGGGTGAGGAGAGTGGGGATGGGTACGACATGACTTCAGCTCTCAACCTCGCACACACTCAGGCTAGGAATGGGTAAAAATTAGTCTAAAAATAAAAATTTGTCATAGAGGATGATTTTGGGGGAACATAAAATAGAAAATTCCCCCTTCCTTCTTTTGTCTGATACTGAGAAATCTCTGGAGCGTGGCCTCCTCCGATGTGCACCTAACGTGTCTAGTGCACTTTTGTTTGTATCCTTTTACTAAACAGTTGCGAGTTATTTCAGCGTTACAAACTGCGGCTCCAGAGCCAGTTAAGCCTCAGCAGCCGAGGGAAAGCTTTCGATTCTTTCTCCTCTTCCCCCTTCACGTGACCACTGGGACAGAGACAAATGCCACACAAGAGGTTTTCACTATGTTTTTTTTCCCCTTGTTAAGTGTAATAAACGCAGGGTTTTTAGTTTGGAATAACAGTGCTGTGGATCAGAAGGACTTTCCCTGGAGTAGGCCGAGCCCCCGACCCCCACCAACCGCAACGTGTGCACAGCAAACTCTGTGAGCTTGGCAAATGCAGGAGAGTGTAAGTGAAGGCTAATTGGAAGCAGCCCCAACATGCTCTCTGCTGGAGTTATTTACAATATCTTTCATGCAATGACTTATTGGGTTATTCAGTAGAAGAGAAAAACCCGGCTTTATTTATAGCAACAGTGGTAACCCCTGATACGCGAGCGGCTTTGGACGTGGAGGCATGTGTCCCCGTCAAACCCATGGCTATTCGTATTCCCGCTGCTATGCATTGAAATATGCAGATGCCTGTTGAAAGTGTGGGGTTGTCGTTGGCAGAGGATTTACCAGGCTGGGCACCATGGTTGGCCAATAGGGATTCTGTCCAGCTGCATAGGTCAAAAGACCAATATTCCGATGAAGGCCAGGTAGCAGATATTTGATCTGGTAGGATCCAGTGGGGCAGAAGTCTTGTCTGCAAAGACCCTTCAGCTTACTCTGTGTCATGCAAGGTCGGTTTGTAACGAAGCTGATTTTGTCCATGAGTTAATTGCGGGTGAGTGGCTCAATTTCACATTGTTGAGGCTCAGCTGGGTGAATCCTGTGGCTGTGTCTTGGTAGATGAATCTTGGGACTTTGTATTTGTGAGGTTTTTGCCTGGGGGAAGAGTAATTTGTTCTGAGGCTGTGGGGGCACAGGGAGGAGGAAGGTCTGCATTTGTTGCATCTGACTTTGGATTTAGGACGTGTACCTAGGACTGAAGTGCATCAGAGTCCTAGAGTTTAAGGCCAGACAGGACCACCAGATCTCTCTCGCTTGCACGCACGTGTGTGTCCTGGGCATTTATGTAGGGATCCTGGTTGTGTACAGACTTCCCTGCCTATGAATTTCTGACTGGGCAAACTCAGTTAGCTGTCCTGGAAGTGGAGTCACCAGGGCTTATTGCTTTGAGCACGTTCCATCTCTGGGCAGACAATGCTGCTTTTCTTTGCACGTGGTTTATGGTGCTCTCCATGACGACCATCGGATTATCCCAGGTGCTTTCTTAGTGAGTTTCTATGGGTGAGCATGCTCTGGTCTAATCTTTTAGTGTTTGGATTGGATTTAAGAGGTTAAGGGATCATGCCTTTGCTATGGTCGGGTCTTCCTCTTCTCTGGGTTGAGGTGAGGATCTCACCAAGCTCTGGAGAGCTGGGTTGACTTGTTTGGTTTGATGGTCAGTTCTTGGAGTTGAATGGCCCCTGCTGGATTCCCAGACTCCTCGGCAGCTACATACTGTCCAACTTTTGAACCTGGAGGGATATTCTCACCATCTCTTGGCCAGAACCATCGATGCATTTGTCCAGCATCGTACACTTCAGCTATTATTACTATATTTAGGAGGAGCGCCAGGAGCAAGCAGACACTAAGATTGATCCTGAGTTGTTTCCTCCTGTGTTGCAGTGCCAGTGACATCAGACTGCTGGGCAGGCCCCTGCATTGCATGGTCAGCGCCCTCCACCCATGCCAACATTAGCTGTGTGCCTTGAGGCGTGACCATAGCACTCTTACTGCAGTGGCCTATGTTAAGTAATGTGAATGGGGCCCTTTCTGCACTGAAATGGGGGTTCTTGGGGCCAGCTTAGATTTCAAGGGGAATTTGCCCCTATGCCTTGTGCGGGGCTTTCTTAAATGTGCTTTAAACTGCTTCAACTAGGGCAAAAACATCTCCCACTTTGCCTATGCTGGGAGGCACGACTGCCTCCTGCATGATCATTGGTGGCTTCTAATAACTGAAGGAGAGGGGGGTGGAAATCTGGCATCCCCTGCAGTTGGTGGGATTCAGAGCTTTGGGGGAACTCCTCATTCTGTTTCTGACTGCCCCAGGGATTAGACCAGACTCCGTTTCATCCCAACACCTACCAGCAGTGGTTCTGGGTATGTGGCGGTGGTATTGGTGCATCGCCAGCCTGTAGCTTACATAGAACACACACGTTTTGTGTCATGGTACAGGACACATGCATAGTTTTCTGTCAAGTGGAGAGCACCATGTTTCATGGGACCATGTATTCCACCCTCCCATCCTTCCAAAGCTGTTTGATTCTGACCCTGCCTCTCTGATTTTTTTTTTTTTCCCCCCCTACAGTTTAGCATCAGTGCTTTTGATGTTCCCATCCTCCTATCTCTGCACAGCTCCGGCAGCACCAGCCCTCTGCCTTTCATTAGTGCATTAACAAACTCGAGTCGTGCCTAACGAGGACGCCTCATACGTTATGCTAATGATCAAGAGACATGTTAATGATATTTTAGAAGCCTAATTAGTGGAATATATAACTATATGCAATTTGGTAATGGACTGTGACAACAAGTTGTTAAAAGGGGGCTTGACAAATCCCGTTGTATGTGGCCTCAGACAAACAGTGGCTGAGAATGGATGAGCAGCGACCCTGTGGAGGTAGTGAGGGGAGATGTGAGAGTTCCTGTGTATCTGCTTTTCGGTTGTATGTTTCCTATGCTGCCACATGAACTGATGTGACCAAAGCTTCAATTTCTGTGCAAAGTAATTTTCTCTCTTCAGCTGTCAATACCTTCCCCCATACCCATAAAACATTGTCTGTTTGTCTGCAGCATTGGCTGCCCCAGATCAGCTGATTGATCCATTGAGTATCTGATCTGGGCTCCCTGCTCCATTGTGTTGGAGGCTGGAGAACACTCCCTGAAACTGCCCCGGCCTACTTTATAGCACTCCACGTTGGGTGGAGGGTGGGTAGCGAGCATACAGGAGATGCCTGCGAGTAGATTACCCTTGTGAGGGTTGGAGATGTGGAATTGTCAAGCCCTCTCCAGTAGGCTAAGACAGAGTTACGTGATATAAGCCATCACTGTATAGAGATGGAACATGGTCTCCAAGGGAAAGACCAGGCCTGAGTGCTCTGAGATCTGGCTTTCAGTCTTGGCTCTGCTGCCAGTGACTTGGTCTGGGGGAGCCACCTGGGTGTACACTCTCAGACGTGTCAGCTGGAGGCGAATGTGGGTACTCCGAACCTCGGACAATCACACCCCAGGTGTTTCAGGTCCAGCCTCCAAAACAGCTGCCCTCTGTCTCTCCCTGCCTCTGTCCCTGTCTCTCAGAAGCAGAGACCGCAAACCTGCTGCACACTGGCATTGTCCTCTCCATTTCCAAATGTCCCAAGTTCAGGCATCTACTTCTTCCTTACGGAGACTGTTCTGCTTCTTAAGGGGGAGAACTCCTGGGCCAGTGTTTAGGTTGGCTGTGAGCCTGGATTTTCTTCCGATCTCTGCCACTGATCTGCTGTGTGACCTGGGGAAAGTCTCTTTACCTCTGCATGGTCCAATTGGGAATAATTACATTCCTTCCCCTTGTACAGCACTTTGAGATCTGCTGATAACTATTGTTGTATAAGAGCTAAGGATAAGTAATAACAAATGATTATTGTTAAATATTACTTATAAGGTAGTAGTAATTTATTAAATCTTATTGTCAGGAAGCCTGTCCTGATATTGAGCCTAATTTTTTCTCTTCCTTAATTATTTCCCCACATTCCTAGTTGTACTGTACGCCTGGGACCATCCTCTACTCCTCCAGATATTTGTTGGCCACTGTGCCCACCACTGAAGTCATTGTGCATCCAAGCTATATACATTTAAACTTTTGCTATTGTCATGCATTCTCTCTAATTTATCAGTATCTGTCTGGTAACGAGATGCTGAACTGAACCCAGAATTCCACCCTGGAGACCTAGAAAGGTGGGCTGTGATCTTGTTCCATAACCCAACGCCTCTGAATATGCACTTCAGAAATGATAAAACTGATTGCATTTTGTCCTGCAAATTCCAAATTTTAGCAACCACCGGTCACCTGTCTTTTTAAATGATTTGCTTCCCATATTCCTCCTTCCTCCTGAATATCTGTGATTTGGGTTCAGTGCCCAAAGATGTACCTAGCTCCCATTTTTACCAGCTAGGAGAGCAGTAATGAAGAGCTGTTTCATAGGCCACATGACCTTGTGGCAGGCATTTTGCCTCTACCTGGCAGCCCATACTGCAAACACTAATAATCCAGAAGGCACCACGATGTGTGTTGTTATGTAGCTAGCACCTTTCTGCGGAATTATTTTGAGGCTGTAATTCAGCATGCTTCACTGTGGCTTAAAGTAGACTTTGGGGGAAAGCGTGAAGAAAATACACTCTGATGCTTGTATTACCTGAATTGGGGGGAAAATATGTCTGAGTTTGTCGCTTAGCATGGTGGGGGCCTGGTCCGTGACTCGTAAGTGCTATGGTAAAGCAAATATGTATCGCAGGCTTTGTGATATCCTTTCCTATTCGGCCTTCTCTCTGTCTATTGCACTTACGTGGCCCCCATTGCTGGAGAATCTGAGTGTCTGACAATCTTTATTGGATTTATCTTCACAACACCCTGGTGAGGCAGGGCGGTGCTATGAACCCCATTGTACATATGGGAAACTGAGGCACAGAGCAGCGAAGTGATTTGCCCAGGGAGTCTGTAGCAGATAGGAACTTGAACGCAGGTATCCTGCCAGACCACTAGGCCATCTCTGCTTTCGCCAGCTACCTTGATAGGGTTATTGACACCTGTTGTGTATTATAAGTAGGAGTTTGTTTCACTTGCAGGGGAGACAAACACGAGACCTTGGTCGAGACCGGTGGGGCTCCCTGAACTGTTTGAAGCTGGGGAAATTAGCAGCCGCTTTGAAGCTCAAAGAACTTTTCATCATCTGGTTGGGGTTTTTTTTCTTCCTTTTAAATATTTTTTTTTTAAAAGTTGAAATTCTTTTTCTCTCACCACTTATTTGGTTTTTTCTCCTAATAACTAAATTATAATGAGACTCCCGATGGGATTTAAAAAAAAAAAAAACTTCACATAAATTATTCCTTTTTTTCCTTTTTCTTCTTTTCAGTAAAATCCATTCTGCATAATAGCTCTTTGTCTCGCTTATAGATAGAACGGGGGAGGCCAGGCATTGGAAATGAAGCAGCCGTGTTCTCGGGAAGAAATCTGAAGTTCTGCAGCATTAATAGGGGGCTGTGGGAGGGGGTTGGGAAATGGGGTTTTAAAGTTCTGTGCGCTGCTGGCGGTGTAGAAACACGTTCCGTTACCTTCCGAAGACCGAGCCCTACCCATGAGCCTTGAGGACGTGGTTGGTGTCTGATATGGGGATTTGGTCTGGGGGGTTTTGCACAGTGACAGGTGTGCGATGGTCTTGTGGTTTTAAGGCATAGGAGCGGGAGGCTGACCTAGGTTCTATTCCTGCATTCTTGTTCATTGTATTGGTCATGGACCCATTGTGCTAGGTGCTGTACCTCCCCAGTCTTCCTTTATGAACCAAAGCAGTCACATAACCTTTCTTTGCTTCAGTTGTATGTCTGTCAAATGGGGATAGTCCCTGTCCACCTCACAAGCATTTGCAAGGATAAATTCACTGACTTCTGGAGGTCCTTAGACAGAATGGGCTATCCGAGGATAAAGCATTATTATTTATTAAACCATTGTCTTTTTTATATATTGTAATATTTTTACACAACAACCATGTTCTCCAGGGGTTAAGCCATCAAACCTTTACTGAAAACTGCTGTTATGCAAAATGGCTGTGTCCCGTTATGTGGTGTACAACCCGCATGTCTTGCACATGCAACGTGGCGAAGGCATTTTAAACGTCTCCATTGTGTCCAAATGCCTCCACCCGTTTTTTAGCAGCGGGGCTGGGGAGAACTCTGACCACCTGAACCTTAGCTTCTCCCTCTCCCCCTCCCTCCTGTTAAACAGGTATAATGAATCAGGAGAATCTTTACACTTGGTGATTTTATTCCACAGAACAAAGATCAAAGCAGAGGAATACATAGCGCCCATAAAATTAACTGCTTTTTCAATTTTACAATGCTTTCAGTGATAAAAAATCATATAAATTTAATATTAATTAAACACTTAGCTTTTAACCTCCTCCTGCATCTACTTTTGGCTGCTTGTTGGGGAAAAATTAATTGGGCGTCTTAAATCTTGTGTTACTAAACGGCTTGACAGGGGGTTTCAAAGGCACTTATAACTTCAGCAAAATGCACTTGGAGCCTCCCTCCTTCCACTCACCTAATTGAAAAGTCTGGGGGAGGGGAGGGGGTGAAAGGAAAAATGTTTCATTTTATGGTTTTGTTTCTTAAAAGAAAAAAAAAATTACTTATAGCCCCAGTATTGTAGTCTGTGCTTTAATTCGATCCCTGTCACACTTAACACTTCACAAAATGGAAGCGATTGATCGTCTGTTATACATGACCTATTGCTCCTGAGCCACGTTGGTAGAAATGCATTACTGGTGACGTATACTTAGTGTTATAATAGCTGGTATTTCTCCAATATGTCTCATCACTACGTGGTGTGTGTAATGCATCTCTCTGTATAAAAGATATAAATGCTTGTTTGTATATTTGTATATAAAATTATTAGCTCAACAGCCATTGAAATGCAGCTGTCTCTGGGGTAGAACACAGCACCTCTTTAATAGCCCACAGCTTCACTGACAGCTTAAGATGAAAAGCGAGGAATTGTAAAATAACGCCATGCATGTAATAATAATAATTATTATTAAGCAAAGTAGTAATAATCTGAAACGGAGCAATTCAGGGGAAAGAAGGCCCTTGGAAATCAGTATTGCTGAAAAAGACCTGAGGAGTAACATGGACAGTAAATTAGACTTATATTTGAACTGTGGTGTGGCAATCAAAGAAGGCCAATATGATTTTGGGTTATGTATGCAGCAGTATGGAGCAGAGAGATCATAGTCCCTCTCTCTAACTAGAATATTATGGTCTTTTCTGGAAGTCTTACTAATGGAAACCTATTGATAAATGAAATTCAAAGAAGACCCCCCCCCCCCCCCCCCCCCCCAAAAAAGGGGGTTATAGGGTTGGATGCTTTACTGAGAGAAATTAAAATGTTTTCTGTAGCACCTCATTAATTCCCACTGTCGACTGGGAACCCCATTGACCGTGCTCAGATACTCTATGGTGATAGAACTTGGTATGGAATATCTAGACTGAGAATAACAGAAGCTTGTGATCTAGCAAATAAATGATCAAGCAAAGAATAGGTGCTGCCTCACAGGATGTACTTTTTGCTCCTTTGCCGAATGCAGTATAATTTATTGCAATGCTTCCTAGAATACTATTCCGAGTTTTTTGTAGTGTCTTTTGTAAACATAAAGGCGTCTTAGTAAGGTGAGATCTCACTACAATGTTTTCTGCTATAGACCCTTTAAATTGGGGCGAGATAGTCTCTGTGTGTGCACGCTATTGAGTGAAGTACAAAGTGTGTACTGTACAGCTTGACTGAGAGGCCAACAAACTGGGGTGGGAGGAATGGACCGGAGCTGAAATTTTGGATCTGGATTTAAAGCAACCCAAAGTTCTTCATTGGTTGATTCTCTGTTTTATTTTTTGTTTTTCCATTAAGGATTGACTGTGAAATCTGGATCTGAGCTGGAATTCAAATGTCCCTGTTTGGGGATGCTCAGACCAGGATATTTAATGTGAATGCCTCTCTACTCCTAATCTAATGCTGAAGGCTCTGGCCCTACAAGGCCCTTTCTTTAATAACAAACACTTGTGCATCCCTGAACCAGATCATGTCGTCACCCATTGGCCGAGCAGAGGAGCAAAGAATGGAGAAGAATTATTTAGTGTGTTATCCAGGGCTAGGGTGCAACTAAAAATCATGGGCTGGAATTAAGAAAGGGAACATTTAGATTTTCCTGCTATTCAGCCTTTTTGACAGAGATCTGGGTGAGGCTACAGAGAAGTCTCCCAGGGAAAGGGATGAAAACTCCATTGCTTGAGATAAAATGTACAGTCTGGCTTAATCTTTGGCATTTCCAAAATCTCCCTTCCACTTCTAACTACTGATTCTTTGCAGCATCCAACTCAAACTGCTGGGGAAATTAGAGGCAAAATGTCATTGCTGAAGTTGTCCTGGCCGGATTCCATGATGCACAACCCTCCCTTCTGCGAGGTCTCCTGGTTTCATTCCTCACTGGATTGAGCCCTTCTCCTGTATTTTACGAGAAGTCCTTTATGTGTTGCTTAAATCCTGGGACCTATATCCCATAAGATACTGAGAACTCATTAGATAACAAGTATATTTCCAAGCAGTCATCACTGTAGAAAATTATTACTAATATTAATATAGAGCCTAAAGTATGCTAGGCAGAGCCTAGAAAGATACCCAGCCCCCACCTTGAACAACTTCTAATATAACATTTAGGTACAACAGATATGCTGTAAATATTATATGATGAATAAAACTTTGTGGGGCAGTGTCCCTTTAAGAAGAAGCCCTACCCCATTTGTTTCATGCCTTGCCCTTTATACATGTGAAATTGACATGGAGTCTGACACCTTGGGGACAGTGTGGGGGGTGTGGGCAGACTGTATTTGGGTAAGCTGGAAAGTGCTATAGAAGAGCCAAATGTTGGTGCTTTTTTCATGACCCCATAAAGAAGGGTGTCTTTGGGCAGGTCTCCCAACAAGCCCTGGGTTTGAGGGACTGTCCCATTTTGACCTGCAAACCTCCCTGCCCTGGTTGAGGGGCAGTGTGTCTTGGGACCCCGTTTGAGATGGCTCCCAAATCAAGTGGCTTTGGCACCTGGTGCACAGGGTCGCTGCGCCCCTCAGGTTTGGTCTGGCCACCCCTTCGCATGCATCTCCAGAGGGGCAGCCAGGCCAAACCTGACTGGTGCTGCGCCCTGCTTTAGTCACTGGATGGGAGAGATACTTTGTATCTGTGCATCCTGAAGCGTGGGGCTGATCCCTGCCCTAGTTAGCCCATTTGCAGGAGAAGAAGTGGCTCTGGCTGGTGCCTCTTGGAATGTGGGCAGGATTCCATGGAAGCCGGGAAAGGTTATTGGACTGTTTTTGCTGCTCCTCTTTGGAGAAATGATGAGTGTCCCTTCACACCTCTCTGCTAGAGTGTGCTCCACACATCAGCAGAGATGCTACCTAGTGAAGGAGGAGTTAGCCACTCTACCTTGCTAGAGGAGCATGCTCCTGTGGGGCCCTGGTTGAAGTTCTTTGCTCCTAACAACTAGATCAGGATCTTGACCTGTTGCTTGCAAGTTAGGGGGGAGAGAGAGAGTGGAAGCTCCTAACGTTCTCTTCGTTCCCCACCCTCCCTCTTATACCTGCCTGCCGCATGGTATAGTGTGTGCCAATGTAAGGATATTTAGTAAGTACATCCTCAGATGGCCATCAAAAGAAAGGGCCCTAGGCAGACTATGTACAAATCCCCATACGGATTTTGGATTATTTTTGTCAATCAGGTGTTGAATATCCCAGATAAATAGAGCCTGCCCATTTCTATCTTCAGTCTCCAATCTGGAGACTGTTAGCTGCTCATAGGGGTTAGGCAAGCCTGGTTTTTCTATCTGCAATATGGTTAATGGCTCTATATTGGTGTTTACCAGACAGGGTGTATCAGACAAAGTTATAAAGAAACAATATGACATGGATGGAAGTTTTTAAAGCACTGTGGCCCCAATTAGGGAGTAAGAGAACATTAATGCAGAACACTTCACAATGTTGTACGCTGCTGAGAGCGAAAAAAGGCTTGTTTCTCCAAGGCTGTGGTATAGGGTTCAGTGGTGTGCATGTTAGTAGAGTCCATCTTGGGATTTGGCACAGATCATGATCCAGCCACCCTCTCAGTGGGCTGTGCATTAGGGGACTGGGAAAAGATGGTGGAGAAGATGGGAAGAAGCCCCAATTAAAATTACGGGGCCAGATCTTGAGCTCATGTAAACTGATGTCGCTCTCCTGACTTGAAAATTGATTTACAGCAGATGAGGCAGTGTGGTCTAGTAGACAATTGGATAACCACTTTCAAGGGAATTGACTGAGCCCACCCAGTAACTTTCAATTCTTACAAGTTATTAAAAATAATTTATCTAGCACAAATGTCCCGTAAGATGTTACAATGGTCCTTTGCAGACATAGATAATGCCCAACAAACATAAAGTAAGGAATCATAGAAGCACAGAAGATTAGGGTTGGAAGAGACCTCTGGAGGTCATCTAGTCCAACCCCCTTCCCCAAGCAGGACCAACTAAATTATCCTAGCCAGGGCCTGGTCAAGCCAGGCCTTCAAAACCTCTAAGGATGAAGATTCCACACACCCCCTAGATAACCCATACCAGTGCTTCACCACCCTCCTAGTGAAATAATTTTTCCTAATATCCAATCTAGACCTCCCGCACTGCAACTTAAGACCATTGCTTGTTCTGTCATCTGCCACCACTGAGAACAGCCTAGCTCCATCCTCTTGGGAACCCTGTTCAGGTAGTTGAAGGCTGCTATCAAATCCCCCTCCATTCTTCTCTACACTAAATAAGCGCCGTTCCCGCAGCCTCTCCTTGTAAGTTATGTGCCCCAGCCCCCTAATCATTTTTGTTGCCCTCCGCTGGACTCTCTCCAATTTGTCCACATCCTTTCTGTAGTGGGAGGCCCAAAACTGGACACAGTATTCTAGATGTGGCCTGACCAGTACCAAATAGAGGGGAATAATCATTCCCCTCGATCTGCTGTCAACGCTCCTACTAATGCAGCCCAATATGCAGTTAGCCTTCTTGGCAACAAGAGCACACTGCTGACTCGTATCCAGCTTCTCATCCACTGTAATCCCGAGGTCCTTTTCTGCAGAACTGTCGCTTAGCCAGTCGGTCCCCAGCCTGTAGCAGGGCATGGGATTCTTCCATCCTAAGTGCAGGACTCTGCACTTGTCCTTGTTGAACCTCATTAGATTTATTTTGGCCCAATCCTCCAATTTGTCTAGGTAACTCTGGACCCTATCCCTATCCCTATCCTCCAGCGTATCTACCTCTCCCCCCAGCTTAGTGTCATCCATGAACTTGCTGAGGGTGCAAACCATCCCATCAGCTAGATGTTCACTGCTACAAAGAGCTCACAAACCAAGGGCCTGTGTTGAAGGTGCCTAACACTTCGCAAGATCAGGCCCTAAGACAGATAAGGCCAAGAGACATAGGACAAGACACAGACCAACAGTTCAGGTAAAGGAGGGTATGGGGTGATTGTTGATGAGAACAAGGTAGGAAGGACTGGATGTGAAGTAGGGGCAGAAGTGGCACATGAAGGAGCACTGTAGATCCTGGACTTTCTCCTAAGGTGCTAAGCAGAATGAGGACAGAGGCCTGGCCTGGGACTTAGGAGAGCTAGGTTCTAATCCCAGCTCTGCCACTGGCCTGCTGTGTGACCTTGGGCAAGTCACTTCACCATTGTGTGCCTCAGTTTCCCCATCTGTAAAATAGGTATAATGATACTGATCTCTCTTTGTAAAGCACGTTGAGTTCTATTGAAGAAAAGCCCTGAGAGTTAATTATCATTCATCTCATTCATTTACTGAATGCCTTAGACTGTTCAGTCTGTCTCATTCAGCCCTTAACTGTAATGTTAGGGAGTGCTGATTTGTTTTTCTTTTTAAAAAACACCTTGGGTAAAAAAAATTCAGAATTGCCTAAGTCCCATTTTCAAAAGTGACTTTTTGAAAATGGGATTTAGAATCCTAAGTCACTCAGGTGCTTTTGAAAATTGAGGTGTGTGTGTAATGTCTGCTAAAGATGCTTCGGAACTCTCATGTAGTTGATAAAAACTGACATTTCAGTGAAAACTTTTAAAGTATTAAAACTTTCCTCTGCAGTGTTGCGCTCCTAAATCCACCCACCCCCATGAGAAACGAACAGTGGAACTGACTACAGATAGACAGTGGGACCCAGCATTGTGGTGAAGGGCACAACAGAAGCAAACAGCATCAATAAGTACATTGAGGCTTGGATTTTCAGAAGCACTTGGCTAACTCTGCTCCTATTGAAGCTGACCCTTGTTTACTGTTGAATTCAGTGGGAGGAGAATTTAGGTTGGGTGCTCAGCTGAAAGTACCACCCCAATGTATAAATGTGATCAGTGTAAACGCTTTAAAGCACAGCTGGGAAGGAACACAAGGCTGTGGGGAGGGTTGGAATTCTCTCTTTGAAAGCGGCTTATTATGGCAGTGCCACTTGGACTCATGTGAAGAGTCCAGTCAGCAATAGCCTTCACACACTAGTGTGGCTGAAAGATACCAAGCCACAAAATGCCTGCAAACAGCTGGCTCCAGCGCACTCTCTTGGGTCTGCACAGAGTTGTTCTCTTTGGCCTCGGCACTTGTATTATTTCCCCTGCTCTCTCCCTGAGGCCCATGTTCCTATGACAGGATCCTGAGCTGCACACAAGGCCCAGTCTGAATAGCTACTGATGATGATGATGATTTCATTATTGAACTTCTCCCCTCTTCTTTCACAAAACAGGGTGACTGGCACATAGGAGTAAGACATGGGTCTTCTGTATTGTAGTAATGGCCACTTCACTGGTTCCAGGCAGGGAGAGGTAAATCAGTGGAAAGGAAAGTGCTTGAAATGTGGGTCAGTGACTCACTAGCAGCTCCTCGGGGAGGATTGGATTTCATGTTCCTAGGCGCTCCAGAGGAAGTTGATTGCCCAGTTACTTTCAAAACGTCTCCCTGGCCTCACAGATCCTGCCGAGTTCTTGTTACCTGCACTGGAAATGGAAAATTAACTCCTTGTCTTTAGTAGTGCTTATTTGCTAGGACTCTCTAATCTCTTGCCCTGAACTTTCAATATTTTTTTTCCTCTCGTTCCCACGATCACTTAGTGCCTTTTCCTAAAAAATTGTCCTGACCGAAACTGCAGCAGAGTGAAAACTGAAATCACAGCCCTGGTGATTTGTTGGTGGGGAGGAGAGATCCATCAATCTAGGGGATCAATCTCTATTCAGCGGAGGCCAGGTATTGAATACGACTGAGTGCTGCAGGAGAAGCTGGGCAGAGCTGCGTGGGAGACCTGTACACAGTTCGGCCCAGTTATTCAAAGGCAGTTATATGCTTACATACCTTTTGAGGATCCCACTTTTTCTACCTATCCTGTTAGCAACAGCACTGGGGTGACATGAGCTCACGCAAATTCTGGCAGAAGTATCATGGCTGCACTTGGGGCCTCTCCATTTAAAAAGTCCAAAGAGCTAAGTTCTCCACTCTGTAGTGCTATAACATCTTGGGCTAAAATCCTTCGGTTTTAATTTTGAAGAGGCACAAAAGGAGAATTAAAATGGACTCATAGTTTTGTTGCATAGTGAATTGTCACCTGAAATAGAACACTTCTGCCTGAACTGATTTTTTTTTTTAAACCGTCTTTACACATGTAATACCTTAGTGTACTGAGAACCCTTCCCTTGAGTGGGGCAGGGCTTATGTCTCTGTTTTTGGGTCAGCACTTGATCTTGTAGGCGATTCAAACTTCAGTACCATCGGGAGTACCGCCCTGTGCCAGTTACCCATCTCCGTCAAGCTACCCGTGGCATCTCCAGAGGCTCTAGTCACAGCCTGGTTAGTGAGAAGTGACCGGCCCCTGAAATCCAGCCTCAGCAGCTGGAGAGAGCAGCGAGAACGCCAATGCGTGCCTTCACCTCGCTCCCCCTGCGCGCTTTCTCCTTCCTGAGATGGGAGGGAGGGAGGGAGAGAAAAGGAGGAAGAACTGTATAAAAAAATGTTAATTTATTAATCACTGAATATATAGCAGTTCATCTGAAATGCTGTTGCCATGCCAACACCCTGGGAGTTTATTTTCTTAATCCAAGTGAGGAGCGCTCGGCCCCCTGGTCCCCTGCTGTGTCATTTGAATATGTTGCCTCCGCTGCGGTATCTATTTAAAAGGGGGAAGGCAAAAAAAAAAAAAAAAAAAGTAGGCTAAACCACCAAAGCAGTCAGATGCAAAGCAGTAAGAGGCCTTTCTCAGTGCGACTTAGTAAAAATGACACAAATTAATATACTCTACTTAAACCAGACCAAGATTAATGGTTCTCTTTCAGAGCAGCTTAGCCCAACTGTCACTCGACAGGCGTTCGTCGGACAAAATCAACACTAATCAACATTTATTCCTCTCTTGCCCTTGGGTCTGAGGAGCGTAGAGCAGGCTCCGCCATTCTCCGGCTCGTCTCGCCACGCTTTTCACCCTCTATCCAGCTTCGCCATATATCACCCTTCCTCGATATGCCTCTCCTTGTGCGGATCCACACGCTCAGCTATCAGGCTACATTAGAGGCATGATAGATTTTCTGTTTTAATTTACATCTATTATATTACAACATAACGGATCTTGATTCAGTGGAGACCAGTGTCTCCTATAGCCAGACTCTTTGGGAGGATTTCTGCATTAACTTATTAGGGCCGGTTAGCATGTGGCTTTGAATAGACTCTCGTGCGGGCGCTCCCTCCCTCCCCTGCAGGCTGAGCGAAGGAGAGCACGCGGCAGCCTTTGCTTCCTGTAGAGGATGATGGGGGCGGGAGGGAGGGCTTGGTCTCCTGGGAGAAAGGGCTCTTGAGTTCTGTTCCCAGCCCCGTGATAGTCTTGTTATATGATGCCGCCCGCTGCTGATGTTATTACTACTGGTCGTTCTTATTGCGTTGTATTCTGGCAGGCCTAGATCCGAGAACGGCGCACCAGGTCCCCTTGTGCCGGGCTCCGTACAAACACATAGGAAGAGGCCTGTACTGAAGAGCTGGCAATCTCTATAGACAAGACCAAGGAAGAAAGAAAGGCAGTGCTGTTCTCCCCATTTTACAGATGAGGAATTGAGTGACTGGTTCAAGGCGTTTTGTGGCACAGCTGGGAATTGAACCTACTTGTCTCAAGTCCTGGACCCAGGCCTTACCTACAAGACTATCTTTCCAAAGCGCTGTAGCTCGGAGACGGAGTTCCCTATCTGTTAAATGGAGGTAATACTGCACCCTGACCTCCCCCTGCTGTGGGGAGGCTAAATTCAACAGTATCTGTAAAGTGTTTTGAGATCTGTGCATGGAAGGTGCCAGGGAAAGACCCTATTGTTTTCTTTAGAATAAGAGCAAAATTCCTGCTACATGCATGCTTCAGATAAAGAACACGGCCTGGTAGGCACCAATACATTGGGTCATGCTTCTGCTCTCATTTGGCACAGCCCTGCCCTTGCCTTCCACGTGCACTTTACCTTTGGCTTCTAGGTCTATGCTGTTTGGTTGGTTGCACAGGAAACCAGAGGCGTCTGGGCAAGAAAGGAGACTGGGAAGAAAAAGCAGTGGAAGAAACTGCAGCTTTTGTGTTCGTTTCCTCTCCAGCTCTTGGAAATGGAGTGTAGGTCGGGGTTCTGTCAAGCGGAGCCTGGTGTCATTTGAAAACCCCTGCCTGATCTTAGAACCTTGGATTGTTGAAATGAGAGAGGATTTTAAAAAACAATTATTTCCCCCATAGTGTGTGTGTAAACCACTTTTTCGATCTCATTCCCCTAGTCTCCCTGTGCCTCTGTATGGGAGTGATGGCACAGGATGCGGTGAGGATAAAAGCAGTAAAGATTAGGAGGTGCTCAGATACTGTGGTGATGGGGTAGGGGGGTCATGCAAGTACTTGAGAGAGATCGGAGAGATGAGCTGGTGGCATTGTCTGGTTCTCCGGCACTAGCACAATGCTGTTGCCTTTAGGTTTCCAGATAAGATTTTGCAGATAACATTTATGGCCTTGGCCTGCCAGGGCTTATGCTGATTTCATCTGTAGGTGACACCGGTAAATCCCTGGTGTAGACAGGCAAGGTTGGTATTTTCATCTTGTTCCTGCTTGCCAATGGTTGTAATTGGGGTAAATCCCGAGTCGGGACAAGACCTCATTTGTGCCCCGTCCCCAGGATGATCTAATCCAAAGATGCAACTTCTCTATCCTGGCTGTGGTGTTGGGTTGCCGTGGTTTCTGCTGCCCAGGAGGCAGTGGGGATAAATGGCAGCAGAACAAGGCCCAGTACCAGGATTCTGTTGAGGGAGTCAAGATTGCTCTTGCTGATTGTGCAACACCAGGCAATGCACCTTTGCCAAAGAGGCCTGTACTCCCATTTACTTTGCATCTTGCCTTTCAATATTTGCTTTGCAACAAGCATCGCTGAGGCTGGAGGGAGGTGGAACAGGACAGGAGGCATATCATGCTGCTCCTTCCTTCCCGGCCTGTGCCCTCTGCCCAGTGGTGACTTAAAGCCAGGAGTTTGGGGGTACCTTTCTCTGTTTGAACTGAGCTTTGATTAATCTGGGCACTCCAGCACAAGTGCCGTTTTCCAGGCAGTAGTTCTTGGCACGTGGAATTCCTGCCTGACCGGAGCGTAAATGAAACTGCAGACAGTGTTTGTGCCTGTGCAGTTTATGATGTGTTTGGAGGAGAGCTTGGTGCTTCCGTTTAAGTTTCTTATTGCTCAGCAGTAAAATAAATGATGCTTAGTATAACTTTGCACTTATAAGACTGTAGCTCAATTTAAAAACAAAACGCCAGTAGCAGGAGGGGCTCTGTAGCATGCTCGTCTCTGGAAACTGACCTCGTTAATTTTAATGGTGGGAGAAATTCTCCAACTGGGGGGGGGGGAGAGAGAGAGAGAGAAAAACATTGATGTTTCAACTCCACACCCTTCAGAGGTGGTGTTTAACCCCTACCCAGGAATTGTTGTGAAGACTCTTAAGCCTGATCTACACTGGGGGCGGCGCGGGGGAATCGACCTAAGATACGCAACTTCAGCTACGAGAATAGCGTAGCTGAAGTCGACATATCTTAGGTTGACTCACCTTGCGTCCTCACGGCATGGGGTCGACTGCTGCCGCTCCCCCGTTGACTCCACTTCCGCCTCTCGCCGTGGTAGAGTCGACGGCAGAGCGATAGGGGATCGATTTATCATGCCTACACTAGATGCGATAGATCGATCGCTACCCGCCGTCCGGCGGATAGTGTAGACGTACCCTTAAACTGGACTTGGAGGGGTTGGAGATCCCCCTCCTCCAAAAGACACAACCAAATTTAAAACAATTATAGTGAGCAAGTCCACAACCAACGAATGGTTAACTAGGAGTGAGAGGCAGCCCCTGTATCAAGCAGACTAGAAGGTGGGCTGTCTCAATGTGAAGTTTTCAGGACTATGCCAGTGCTTGATGGAGCACTGTGGAAGGAAGAAAGTTAGTGCATAGCAGCTCATTATATTCATAAAGCACTTGTAAGATGTGGAAAAACTGCTATAGAAATGCTGTTGTCAAAAAGTCTGGCTCATTGAATTCTGTCTGAAAAACTTCTGTTCTCATAAATTCATCTGTAATAGCAACTGGTCAACTATTGGGAAAATTAATTTCCTTCAACCCATGCCAAGATTAATAATAACAAGTGAATTTTTCTAATTGTCCCATAGAACTCAAGTCGAGATGTGAGAGAATCTCAAATGGTGCAGTCTGACAGGATCTGAGTGATTTGTGATCTAATGAAACGAAAGAGATATTTGTATGTGTCCATACATGTTCTTTCATCTTAACAGATCACAGATCGCCATTCCATTGAAATGCAGCCACTTCTGGGGTGGAGGACAGCAGCTGATTGAACAACCTAGGGAAGGGGAGGTGAGAGAAATTTGGGACCAGAGCAAACCCTTACTCTTATGAGAAGTGCCAGGGTATCTTGAATGGCAGATCGGTTTTTAAGGCCGTCTCCAACACACCAATATACAGCATGGAATTCGTCGACCTGCTGAAGGAATCTGGTCTGACTTGTCCCTGATTGGATTTGAACCTGCTAGCCCCAGAGAGTCTAGATATGCCAAACCCAAGGCTTGGCCCACTTATCCCTCAGATCTGATTTAAACAGGAGCCGTTTGTTTGGAACCGAACTAAACTGCAGTCCTCGGTGGAAGGAGGTGGGGGGGTGGGGGAGTCTCTACAAACGGAGTTGGCTGTTGGGGACAGTTAAACTAGATGAAGAGGCTCTGAATGAAAGCTTGGGAAAGGGCCTGCCAGGCAGGCCCCCGTGGGTGCCCCCTGCGCTGAGCAAGATGGCTCTTCCTGTGTGGTGCATGGAGATAAAGGAGCAGCTCACCCAGGAGTCTCTGGAGAAAGGAGCAAAGCATGACTGGCGATTGTTTGCTGAGGCCCAGGGAACAAAGCAGTCAGGAGAGAGAAATGCAGCCCAGCCAGGCTGGCCTACCCTTTCTCAGAGCTTTGGCAAATGACAGGCTCTTCTATGAGGTCACCTGCTGGAGGACATGTCGTTGGGAGGGTGCCTGGATCGGATCGGGCCGGAGCTTTGTTAGGCTGTTGGGGAAACACAGGAGGAGATGGGCATGCTGGTAGGTGGGTGCCCTTGGCCAGGTATCCCCCTCCACCCCCCTCTAATGGCTGCTTGCTTTGGCTTTTGGGAAGGGAAGATGCTGCCGTTGCTTTCTCTAGGAAGAGCTGGTCAGCCCTCGCAGCTGGAGCTAGATAACACGGTGCAGGGCATCTTTCTATGTAACCCACCGCCCCTGGAGTGAGGAGTGAATAGCTGCCTACGAATTGGGTGTAACACAGGCAGCGTTGCTCCAGCCAGCTCTACCAATGCACCAAAATTTGGATTTACCACACGCTCTCCTGTGCGACTCCCAGGACTTTCTGGAGGGAAAGCTCTGGGGAGGAGGGCGAGCCCCAGAAAACTGGGAAGAGAAGTGAAGATGGGAACCCAGGTCTCTTTTGGTGCAAGGCTGGATCAAATGTTATACCTGTCTTTTTGAGGAGGCGCTAGGGGTGCTCCTGAGAATCACAGACCACTAAACCTTACTGCAGTACCAAGAGGATCTGTTGAAATGATAATGTAAAAATAGAAGTATAGACCCCTTAATTAGGACTCTGGGATAAACCAGCGCTGCTTCTGTAAAGGGAAACTGCTTCTCCACCAGGTTAGAATTCGTGGAGAGCACAACAAAGCAGTGCATAATGGAGAAGCAGTGAGAGTCACTAATGTGGATTTTCACTAATGCTTTGACAAAGTTTCTCACAAGAGACTATTAAGGAAATAGCTCATGGGGTGGGGGAGTTAAGCATTGACATGGATCGGAAACTGGCTAAGGACAGAAACCCAAGAGTGGTCTGTTTTCAGAACGTCTGGAGGTTAATGGGGGAGTACCCTACGGTTTCCCAGTAGGAGCAGTGTTAAATATGTTAATGGATGATCTGGGAAAGGGGATGGACAGTGAGGTGGCCAAATTTGCACAATGCCAAATTCCTTCGGTTCCCTCTGTTGTCCCTCGTGGTCTGCTAGTCGGAATGAGCGGCTGGGCGGCACGTGATGTTCACTGGTGACCAGTGCACGGTAATGCACATTGGAATGAAGAAGGTGACTAGGCCGTCGGGTTGTAAATTAATGGTAACCACTCGGGGGGGTGGGGTGGGGTGGGGTGGGAAGAACTGGGAGTCATTGTGAGCAGCTCACTGAAAACTCGTATTGTGCAAAATTGGTCCCCTCTCTCTCTTTTCCCCCCCCCCCCCCAAGGGCAGATAAATCTATAGGGAATATAACTAGTGGGATGGTAAATAATAGTAATGAGATGATGCCGTGATATAAATCCAGTGGGATTCCTGTACCTGGAACGCTGCGTTCTGTTTTGGTGATCCTGCCTCAAATAGATGCAGCTGAATTGGAGGGGCTTCCATCTGAAGAGACGGAAAACACTGAAACCGTTCAATTTAGGGAGAAGATGACCAAGAGGGGAGAGCTGTGAAATACTGTCTTCGGTAGGATGCTCCTACTTACCCAGTCAAAATACAAGAATAAGGAAAGAGACCCAATGAAATCCCAAGGCAATCAATTTCAAATTGAGATAAGGAAATAGTTACAAAAGCACATCCAATACCATGTGGAATTTGCATCATCAAAACTAAAACTTGGTAGGATTCAAAGGTGAGATGTTTAATGTTTTTGAACCTGGATGGCTAAAGTTAGGTCAGGCGTACTCGTTAAACTTTTGCTGATGTAGTAATGGCAATCCAGAGTGTGACTTTTTTTTTTTAATGACATTTTTATGCCAGCAGAAGCCCTAGTGTAGATGCAGCTTATTCCAGCAAAAAGTGCTTTTTGCCAGGAGAGTTTATAAACTGTATCTGCAAAATCTTTTCTAGTCTAAACTAGGCCTGGGACTCCCTAATTCAGAGATAGTCACCTCATAAAAACGGCATGCTTTGTGAAGGTGCTGATCGCTTGCAATTCTCATTTGACTCCTTTGGGATTTCAGCCTGCTTGGTGCCTTTTGAAAAGCAGCACTCCTTGTGATCGGGAAGCTGAGCTTTGAGCACACCCAGGTTCGAAAATGTTGGCCTTATAAGACCATCCAGCTGCTATATAAATATATTTTATAAGGGCTGTAAACCCGTGTGCTTCAGACAACCCTTAACTACCAGGCTGAGGAGGAAGCTTCCTCTGGAGTGACTTATTCCAAAATTGCCCACTGCAGGGTTTCTTGTGCTTTCCTCTGAAAGATCTGGTCAGAGACGGTCTACTGGTGTGACCTGGTAGGGCAGGCTCTGTGTTCCCATTGGAAATTCAACCCTGAAACCATTAAACAGCTCTAAAGAAACAAGAGAGTAAAACTAACATATCCCTTTATATCTGCCTGTACCAGGGTAGCTGGGCCTGGAAAAAGTACCTCCTCTCTCTCTCTCTCTCTCTCTCTCTTCCCCCTCCCTTCCCACTCCATTTCACTTGGCTCCCCTCCCAGCTGAGGCCTGAGTGACATCAGAGGTAGCAGATATCGCAGCAGGATTCAATAAGCGACCTTCTCCCCGGGTCACTGGTTGCCAGGGTCAGTTGGCTGCTAAGCTGCATATCAGAGATGTTTTTCCCAGCTGGTGAAAAAAGCAAAGGAGAAAGACCGCAGGTGGGGGAGGGACTGCTCCAGCAATGGCTCGTGGGTCCCACCTTTGTGTAGCCGCGTAGCACGTTGCAGCCTATCCATAGCGTTCCAGAACTCAGTGGAGATTTTGTTAAATGTTGCTATAAAAGAAATAGAGGCCATGTCGGTGAGGAAGGGAGAGATGGTTAAAGTGTAGACCTGGGAGGCAGGAGATCTCACTTCTGTTTCTGCTTCTGGGGTGACCCCAGGCAAGTGCCTCAGTTTCCCTATTGTAAAATGAGACTCAGGAACTCATTTATACTATTTTTGTAATAAACCAGCCCGGGTGGGGGGACTACTGGGGCAAGAGAGCCTGGCCTAGAGTCCTTGGGTTACCAGAAGGGGCAAACTGTGGTGGGTGCACCAGTCATGCCATGGCCTGCCACAAGAGGGTGCTCCCATCAGGGTCACCCCCAAGCCAAGGGCCTAAGGCCAGTTTTTCTCCCAGGTATCAGGATACCTATCTTCATCTTCACTTAAAAACCTGACCCTGCGGATTTCAAAAGTCACTAGAGCTAAAATTTTCAGAAGTGCCCCAGTGACTTGAGGGTTACTGGCTCTTGCTGAGCCCTGCGCTCCTTAAATCACTTGGAAAATTGTTACCTGAAGTGATTTGGGGGGGATGATAACACCTTGCACTCTCCTTTGGCTTGGGCTGGATTTGAACCGATGACCTAGAGATGAAAGACCCCATGTCCCTTTCTTTGAATCACCCAATATTTCATACTTACATCTTCTGTAATGCTCTGGCTCCATGTGAGCCATTTATCACTGTGGTCTCCCAACAAGTCACTGTCTTCACTGAGTAGTCTAATGCAGAGGCTCCAGCCCTGTCATAGCTGCATTTATCTTTGCAACACCCTGGGGAGGGAGTGAAGGGCTCTTATCCCCATTTTATAGACAGGGAAACTAAGGCACGGAGAAATTCTGTCAGTGTGGAGCCAGGAATTGAACCTAGAGCTTCTGAGTCTCAGTCCAACACCATAACCACAAGACCATCTGTCATTCCTGTTCCCAGTATATCTCAACATCCTGGATCCGCCCCCACAATGCTCGATGGGGAACGGGGCCTTGATCCTGGCTCCTATCCTAGTGGCACATGAAGTAAGCCAGTGGCTTCCTTCAGATAATCTGAGACTGTTGGGCCAGGCGGCAGGCAGGTGTGGCCTAATAAAAGCAGAGATTCGATATAAAACAAGGGGTAGAAAAGAATGTTTGCAACTGTTAGTGAGTGTTACTATTGATGTACAGCAGCCCCTACTGGTGGTAGCCTCGTCCTTTCCCTGGGACCCAGGGGGAGCTGAGATCCAGGGGGAGGAGCTAGCAGCATTATATGACCCTCCAAGGCCCATGGTTTGGGAAAGAATAATTTAAAGATGTCAATGGTCATTTTTATTCTAAACATCTTGGGGAGTGTGTGTTTGTGTCTCCACACATTTGGCTGTGATAGTGCAATGCATTTAGGAAAACTGTTTGCCTTATTCTAATTCCTATTGGACTACAGAAGCCACCTCACAATTAGCTGTCTCGGTGCAGGAGAAGCCCAGGACTTGAATAGCAAGTGGGGATAGGGGTGGGGGGAGGGAATGTGAAGGAAATGATTGAGGTGCATTGGCAGAGCTGGGTAGGGGTAGCTTTGGAATAGCAGTAGGGGGGCAGATCAGGGTGGGTTGGGGGAAGTGGGTGGGGTAGCTTTGGAATAGCAGGAGCAGGTGGGGCAGATCAGGGTAGGGGGAGGTGGGTGGGTGGGGTAGCTTTGGAACAACAGGAGGGGACAGATCAGGGTAGGTTGGGGGAAGTGGGTGGGTAGTTTTGGAACAGCAGGAGCAGGGCAGGAGCAGGGTGTGTTGGCAGAACCGTGCTGGGGGAAAGGTTGCAGGAATCCTGTTTGTGGCCCCTTGGTATTGACGTCAATTTCCTGAAATTCACCTACATCCTCCCTCCCGCCCCCCCGCCCCAAGTCTCTTTCATTCTTTCTCTCCAAGCTAGCAACGACCAGCTGCAGGATAAGAGCAGAGTGGAAGCCATTCTCTGCCCCCATCCGGGGGAAGGGATACTAACCACTGGGGCAAATGTCTGTTAATTTCACCCTTAATTTTGTGATTGGAAAGGAAACACAACAAAGGGAAGTGGCACAGCACGGGGATGGTTTAACCTTGATAAAACAGTGATTTCACCAAGGCTGATGTTCTCCCATCTATCTTCATCCATCACAGCGCAGCTGAAATATGCTAATGAAGCCCATGGATAGGAGTATAGTGCAGTTAAATGGGGCGTTGCAAACGCTCTCTATACCCCCATGACAGGGTGATGCTACTTACTGTCCAAATTTACAGGAAGTAGTACAATTGCCGTCTCTTGGTTTTGGGAGCCAGGGCAGAATATAGATGGGCTCTGAAGCCAGGGGTAAGGAACGGGCGCCGGGGGTGTCTATTAACCCTTTGTTCAGGGTTATTGTAAATCCCAAGATCCTTAATTGTCATAACCCCATTGACTTCAGCACCAGTTGATGATCTGCCCTGTGCTGTAGACTTCTGAATAAGCAAACAAGCCATGATCAGAGCAGCCACTTCTCTAAATGCACTTGGTCAGTTTATTTTGATAAATGCATTTCCCTTTTTATCTGGGATAAAACATTAATGGCATTCGTCAACATGCTGCAGTATATTTGGTAAAAGTAACCCAGTCTTACGAATATGGGACAGCATGGAGTGGGCAAATCAGTTTGTGTGTGTGTGTGTGTGTGCGCATACTTGTAGATTAGCAATGTGGGGATGATTGCTACCGTATTTTGGCTACATATCTAAAAACAACCTTACTAGCTTCATGCATATATAGGAATAAAAATTTAGAAAGACCAGTGGTAAACTGACCCCTGTAATCTAATTTCCTATTCTGCTATTCCTGTGAGCTCAGACAGAGGTTCATGCGGGAGCTCTACAATTCTCTAGAACTTCCAAACATCCATGTATGTCCCTGAGTTCTATAATTTAATCATGTGTATTGTTAAGTCTCACAATTCTCCTCTGCAGTAGGCAAAGGATATGCATAGATTGCTTTGTCCACTTCTGGGGTGGAACACAGCAGTGGAGAGAAATAATTCACAACAGTGAAGAACCCTATTCCAATATAAAACAACTGGTGAGGAGGTAGAATATAATTATCCTGGTTGGAATTTGGCCAGGGCGCCAGGGTTAATATTCTTTTATCAAAAGCGCCATGGATGGGCAAGGCCTAGTTTTGATCTTTACTCTGGAAGACTGCTTCTCGAGCAGCATAATGCCCCCAACACCATCCTAGGGCATTTGGGTTCAGGGGTGTATCAGAGAGAAGAGTGACACTTACGGACGACCAGACATCACTTCCTGCAGCACCGTAGTGCTTTCCCAGCCAAATGACGGACGAGGCGTGACCTTGATTACCTGTGATCTTAGATGACTGCACCACGGCACGTCTGCTGCTGGAATATATCATGGAAGTCTTTTGATCCTCATTGAGCTCCTCCTATAATACCTAATGGCTCCTTCCCTCACTGGTCACTCGGTGCTCAATGCAGGAACACTGGATAGAGTTGTCTGGCCTGTGCTATACAGGAGGTCAGACTAGATGGTCACAATCTGGCTTTAAGGCCTAAGAAACTCCAAGTCCAGAAACAGTGCAGTCTAACCTTCACTTCTAGTCTTGCCTGTGAGGTTATCTGTCTATCCGGGGAGGTGGTTTACTTATTGAGGGAAACTTTGCACCAGTATGGGGGTCTGTTTGGTCATTGGATCATGTCAATTTCAGTGATACTTTGGCCATGCTGCTCCTAGGCCTTGGGCTAATGTCCATGGCTGCTCTGTGAGCTCCAGTTTGGAAGGAGGACGCAGAAGGAGGGTTTGTGGTGCCTCTCTGTTAGGAAAAGTTCACGCAGGCATGTCTCCGTAGTGTATCTCCCAGCACGCACATAATATTTGAGTCACAGGTGCTTTCTTTCAGGGAGAGCATTATTTCAGTCCTGGGGACCCCTGTAAAGTTGGACCGTGTCACCTCTCCTAGGGTTGCTAGTTTTAGCCTGGCAGAGGCTTTCAGGGCCCGTGCTAGCTACAGGAGCAGCGCACAGAGTGCCCCCCCCCCCCGCCCCACATCTCTTGTTCCCGTTCTCCCATTGCTGCCTCCATTCCTAATGCACTTGGGAGCATTAGGAAAAAGTTCACAAAAGAAATGAATTATTCATAAGGAATTAATTTCCTTGATGAATAGGGACTTGCAAACTCAATTGCCAGTTGCGTTCAAGGGGCGATTGGGGGAGGCAGAGGAACACCAGCAAAAGATAAAATGATGGGAGGTGGATTTGATCTGCAGAGGTCCCTGGCCATCCATTGGCCCTTTGGAAGTGGCACTGGCCCATTTAAAATCACACAGTGACATTTTCCTATCCAGGGGCCCGGTTCACAGAGCACGACATGGTAGCTGTAGTGGCTCAAAATTGGGTGAAGGACGGTTTGTGTGTGGGGTGCAGGGTCGTGGCGAGATGCATGGGAATTTGGTGGTGAGCATCTTCCTCTGATGTGAACATGAGAAGCACGGGGTGAGAGCCAGGATTTTCCAATAAGTAGCATCATTCCCATTTTACAGGTGTGGAAACTGAGGCACACATCGGGGAAGTGACTTGTTTAAAGCCACACCAGTGGTCCGTGACAGAGCCAGAGCTAGCACCCGGGTCTCCTGAGTCCTAGAAATGTGCCTGTCATCCTTGGAAGCTATACAGCGTTAAATGCTGAGAGCACAGGCGTTGTAGGACTTAACACAGCAACTGGTTGATAGCTCATGCTCAGTCTCTCACTATGGTTGAGAAAAGGGCTGTACATAGTGTCTGTTTCAGTTCCCAGCTGGCTTTGGGCTGGTACTTCTCTGACCACACTGGGAGGAGTGGTGGGCTGATGCTGGGGTGGGCGGTGAGATCCAGTGCGGCTCACTAATGCCTTTTGTGTGGTAAAAAAACGGGAGCATTTAAAGCATCTGTGTCAAGATACTGAAAAGTAACCCTCTGGAAATGGATCCCGGCAAAAAAAAAACCTTCCCCAGATGCATGGGCGGCCCGTGAACTACCCAGTGGGGGAGTCTAGCCCCCAGCCCCTCCCCTTCTGCCCCCACCAGAGCCCAGAGCCCCCCTCTACAGCCACTGGCCCCCCACCCTGGATTGCCCCAGAGCACCAGGTGGGCGGGCAGTGTGGCCCCAACCCCACAGCACTGGGTGGGCGGGTGGCGCGGCCTCCTCCCCTCCCCCTCCGAGCCCAGGCCATGGCATGGGGAAGACTAAGCTTCAGAGCAGGGAGCAGGAAGAGGCCTGGGGATGGAGCGTGGGTGGGGCTACACCTGGCTGTTTGGGGAGGCTCAGCCTCCCACAGCCTATGATACCCGCCGCCCATGCCCAGATGGGGGATTCCTGGAGGGAAATGGTTGCATTTGTCAGTGTTCTGCTGTGGTGCTTTTGCTTAGCATGGCCACTTGTGTTGAGGGGTTTGAGGCAGTTTGGGGATAGAATGAAGCTTCAGACAGGCCAAAAAAAAAAAAAAAAAGTTTCTCCTTCTGTCCCATTCCTCCCCTTGTGGGGGGAGGTTTCAACTTAGAGCCCTGAAAGGGTTAAGAGAGCCCCTTTTGTTGCACAGGCAGGGGATTTTCTGCTAGTGAATTTGAAAAATATTGGGCTGGTGTGGTGGTGGCAGTGCAGGTGGGGGTCTGGAACAGTATTTTTGTCTTTACAAAGAAAACAGGCAGACCTAGCAGCGGGAGGCCCAGCATTCCACTGACCTTGGCTTCTCCTGAGCTCTCTGTGCAAAATCCATGTAATTCTTCCTTGTCATTTTCCCCACCCAATACACTGTACATGGTATTTTCCCAAAAAACACTTGCATCAGTCTGGTGCTTTTGAGCAACCCTCCAATAACTAGCCAGTGTACACAGCCTGCCCCTCCAATCACAAACTAGCATGTGAGGGGCATTCAGAGACAGTCCAAAAGACAAATCCTGTGAAGAAAGACTGAAAAGATGGGGATTGTTTTACCTTTGACAAGAAAGAAAGAAGAGGGGACATGATAAAAGTATATAAAGTTGGGACCTTCTGTTGTCCCCATCTCATAACCTAAGAACAAGGGGACATTCAATGTGATGAAAAGGTGGCACATTCAAAACTGATAAAAGGAAAGATTGCATGAAAAAGCATATCATTAGACTGTGGAACTCACTGCCACAGGAAGTTGCAGATAGGCCAAGAATTTAGGAAGATTCAAAAAGGAATTGGACGTTTCTAGGGACGACAAGAATATTGTGTTTATCATAATGATTTTAGGGTTATGCCAATCTGTAAGTTTCACCCTGATCTCAAATAGTTAATGTGGGGAGCAGATTGGCCTACATTTGCTTACTGAGTGCTATTTACCCCTCCCTCTGAAGGTACTGGCCACTGTCAGAGATGGGACGTTGAACTAGATGGACCTTGGATTTGATCTAGTCTGGCAATTCCTCTGTTCAGTGGAGGGGAAGAAATGTTGGGAGGGGAAAATGCGGGGGAGGGGAAGGGGGGGGGGGGGGGGAGATTGTAAATAGGAATGGGTAAGATGCTAAGTACGTTGACGCTGTTCCCTTCCCCTAGCTTGTGCACTGCCTGTGGCGATTCTTTTTTATATGGCTCACTTTTGACATACTAGATGGTCACATAACTTCAACGCAGCTTGTCTTCAGACACTGCCTCCTAGGAACAGCAGACCTCCTTTGTTGTTTTTAAAGGTGGAAAAGGTAAAACAAAGAGCAACCTGTGAGGGCTTGCAATTGCAGTTGCGGCTCTGTGACGGCCATCTGAGCAGAGCTGGCTTTAGTGGCCACTGGGCCCAGGAACATTGCTGTGTAGAGTCCATGGGACAGGGACATGTGGATGACTTCATCGGCTGTTCTTCCCCTTTAGGTGAGCGGGAGCTGCAGCCCTCCCTGACTTGGAATTCTCAGCCTGTTTTAGCCTTTAGCATGAGTCTTACCCTCCCATGCTGTGAAAAGACCTTGTAGTGAGAGTTTCACCCGGGGGGAGGGAGAGGCAATTTTCTGTTGTGGGTAGGGGCCAGCGTTCTATCCCCACACCCACATACACTCCATAATATGGAAGTGCTTAAGGTCCTCCCTGCTGGCTCTGGGACCTTTGCCTCTGTCATTGCAGCTCTGGGGATGACTCCACCCAGGAGCAACCTATTACGGAGCAATTAATGTTGCCTCTGACTGCATTATGTGTCTGCTGGGAACGTGTATGACACCACCCAAAGCTCCCGGGGGCATAACCCCCAGCCTGACCCCTCCTCAGCCATAGATCCTTGACCCTTCAAAAGGCTCTCTCCTAGGGCTGGGGTGGTGGTGTCGCAGAGGTGGCTTACCCCATTGTTTCCCTGAGGGCTGGCGAGGTAGATACATAGGGGCTGCCCCATGCAGGAAACTGGGGGTGGGGAGGAGCTCTGGGCCCCATACAAGGATTGCAAGAGCACTTAATGAAGCCTTAATTAAGTTTCCCCACAGGTTAGTGTTACGCCCCCTCCCAGGCAGAGACACCAACATGCCTAGAGCAGCAGTAACTCACCCCAGGATGCACAGCGAGTCTGCCCTGTGCCGTGTTACCCAGGTATCTGGGCACCAGGAGTCATGTGCCCAGGACCGAGGGAGAGGCCTGCCCTCTCCCATGTCAGGGTTTCATAAGAGACCCAGGACCCGCTGACAACTGCACAGTTGCCAGGGACAATGTAGGGACAGCAGACACCTCAACAGCCACTGATTAAGGGGTCTCCTGGGCAGCTTAGTTGGCTTGGTGGCCTAGAGACTAGTGAAAACACAATGATCACATGCACCAGCCCAGCCTTTCCCAACCCCCTCCATGTGGACGCCAACCTCGCCTTCCCAACCATTTCGGCAAGGGCTGGCAGCATGCCCATGCCTCCTTGGAGAAATGAGGGAAGGGTGGTGGTGAGACCTTTTGTGCTGCTAAACAGTAGCTCCTCCTCATTGTAGCACGGTGGGCACTCACCGCAGTCTCCTGCTGGTGGGCTGGGAATTAATTCAGTTCCAGCCTCAGAGTGCCTCCAGCTGGCCGGTGTCTTCCTGCCGGTGCCTGCTTCCTCCTGATCTCCACCACTTATAACACTTCAGGCCCCACGTCCCTCCCAGACCCTGGTGCCCCTTGCTTGGGGGTGCTGCTCCACAGCAGTGCCCCCATACTCTGGGTCTCCCCTCCCCAGGGAACCCCAATTCCCTAAGCCCACCTCACCTCAGTGACCTACTGCCAGTCCTCACCTAGCCCCTTCCCTCAGGGGCAAACTGCAGTCTGAAGTGGCCACTCATCATTGGCAGGGGGGGGTTGGACCTGCTACCTTTCCAGCCCCAGTTGCCTCCCTGCAGCCCTAGTACCTCCCCTGGCCTTTAGCAAGGCCTCAGCCTAGGGACTCACCAGGCCAGAGCTCCTCAGCTCTGCCTGCTTTTCCCCAGCCCTGCTCTGCCTCAGGTACCCTACTTGCTCTCCCAGGCAGCCTGGTCCTCTCTGCCCCTCAGTTGGAGCAAGAGTCTCCTCTCACTCCCTCAGCCTGCCCTTTTATCAGGGTCAGCTGGACCCTAATTGAGTGTGGCCACACCTGTGGCTGTTTACCCAACCAGCCTCCCCTGGCTGCTTTTAACCCCTTCCTAAGCGGAGCGGGGTGATGGTCCCGCTACACTCAACATTTGCGTTTAAAAATGTCAGGATTTTTTGGGTTGTGGTTTTGAATGCTAAGCCCCTAGCCTAGGAGTCCTAGGCACGCAGGAGCAGGGTCTTTAGGCTGAGCTTATGCCGTGTAGTGACATAGCTGCAGCGTTGCTTTGGCCTGTCTGGTGGGGACCTTCTCTGCACCTGGGCTGAAGCCCTCCATGTTCGCTTTTACCAACAGCAAGGGGGGTGCTCCTCACATGAGAGCTGTGTTGGTGTCCCAACTGTCTGTTTGTGGGCAGCAGTTACTCCTGTAAGGTACCCTCAAGCTTTTAAAATAGATTGCTTGTGCTATCTCCCCTTCCCACTCCATTGCTGCCTCGCCTTCCTGTTCCACCCAGCCAAATAATGTGAGGCCTGTGGCAGGTGAGAACGTAACCCCCAAAGTTGTCTGGTGATCGCACAGGCCCAGATCCTGCAAGTGGATGCGTGTGGGCAATTCCCTGTGGCCCACCGGTGTCCACCAGCACCGATCTCATTGTGGGATTGAGGTCGCTGGAAGATACCAGGCAAAATTCTGCTAAAGACGTCTCGCTGCTAATTAACTGTGTGCTCCAATTCCCATGAGGAAGTAGTGTGTGCTTGGCACCTCGCAGGATCCATTGGGATGGCACCGGTTGAACAGGGAGGATTAAAACAGATGCTGGATAAGTTGCCTGATTCACTGCACACTGTCCAACCTGCAGAAAAAATAGAATGTGATTATGTAATTAAAGACACTTGTAATGAATCCAAACAAGGGGGCAGAGTTAAGGTGACCTGGTCGGTCTCCATTTCTGACTTTTGAGTGCTTCATTTTGCAATCTTGGTGTTCCCTCTAATGTAGCTTTTTGTATGTGCTAAAATAACAGTGTAGTACATGTCCTCTGACAATTGTATTGTGTATAATTGCACAACACACAGTTGTTACACAGTATATGTTAATTATGCATGTTATATACTCAGAGTATATACTAGCTGTGTTTTTAAAAAAAAAAAAATCCACCTACCTGGGGCAAGTAATTTTTTTTTTAAATGAGCAAATTAAAGTGTCGTTAGCTTATTCATTAGCATCTGGGTAAGATCAGATAAGTAGTTTTTGTCTCTGGGCTGGTGAATTTTCACAGCAGTTTTACAAGGCAGATGTACATACATGTGTACATTCACCACAGCCCAGGGTATGATATGTGCACATGCATGTGAACACACACACACACACACACACAGCATGGTGTGCATGCACACCCCAGAGTCATCTGACACCCCCGTCCGCCTCAGAACGTGGTACATACGTACACACAAATGCAACTGCCACGGTATAGATTCTGTGTGACACTCCTTTCTCACTGACACACTCCTGTCCCCCAGCAGTGTGATGATGCTGACAATCCAGCCTGTAAAAGGGGGAGGAAATGGGGCAGTGGGTATCTTCATACTACACCTGTTTCCACATTCTGCCATTTGCCCCCCACACACAGTTTGCTGATGCTGACACATGGGGGAGGAAGGGATGTTTCTCATAAGATGCATTGACATCATAGCTTTCAATCCTCCTTTGAACCCAACCCAGGCGGGTGCATCGGTGGCATTAGCCAAGTACATCCTGCTTTCGCATGCAGCGCCTAGAGAGAGGCGGGGTGGCTTTGGTTCCCATCACCTCTTAAACTGATCAATGGAATTTGGATGTTTAAAATGATAAATTAATTGTATTTCCCCTCCACTCCCCGGTCAGTGCCAAGCGCAGGGCACCAGCGGAAAAGGGCTTTGCGAGCTGTCGCTTTGCATTGTACGGATGGGGAAAGGTCTCTACCTGACTTACTTTGTCCCCTTTGCTTAGGCTGTCACTGCTGACAGTCCTCATGTTTATTTCATCTAGCGTGGTAGCTGTCTCGTTTCCCTACCCTCCGATGTCATTAACGCACAGAGAGCGGGCCCTGCAGTGCTGAGCCTAATGAATTCCACTGTGGCTGCTCCGCTCCCCACCTCGTTACCAAAGCTCAAGGTGTCAAATTAAACCCAGCCTGGAAAAGGGGAGAGAAAACAAAACAAAAAATGAAAAAGGGGGGAGGTCGCCATTAAACCATCTGGGAGAGGGGTCCCCACAAATGAGGGGTGTTATTTGCCCAAACTACCCCCTTTAACTGTTCTCTCACTAATCCCGTGAGCAGCGTCTCTAGATCTGGTTTGGTGGCTTTTCAGTTTCCCCCTTTTCATTTCTTTATTTTAGCCGGTCATTTCTTGTTGTAACCCTGCAGATTGCAGGTTATGGTACAGAAAGTGCTGGAGCTGGATGCCTTGTTAAAGAGCGGTGAGTTCCGCACGTTTTTACGAAGCTGCAGAAGCACTGGGGGTGATGGTGAACGAAGAACTTCTGTGGTTCTTAAAAATTGGATTGACATGGCTAATCAAGCACCTGGATTGGGATTCCTCTCTGCCGCTCCCACGCTGTTTCAGTATTGACAACCCTGTGTTCAGAAAACAGGAGTCGGGGCTCCCCAAAATTGTGAGATTGACTTAAAAAATCATGAGGTTTTTTTTTTTTAAATAGCAACTTTGGGGTTCTTTTAGTTTGCCTTCTTAGTCGTTAGGTTACACTTGGGTATGTTTTCAAGGTTTTTTTTACACCACCGACAAAGGATAGAAATGCATATTGTTTTGAAATGAAAGCTGCAATTGCCCCATATCCCATGACTCCAGGAGCCAAATATCCTGTGATGAAGTGTGAGAGCTGGCAACACTGTGTGTGTCTCTGTTCCACCATTAGGGGTTGGGGGCTGCACTGCAGGCAGGTTTAGCTTTGGTATTTACCCTTCATTTAAAAAGAGGTCACTCTTTTTTGTTGTGTGTTTGCAGGGCCGTCCCTAGCCATTTTGATGCCCTATGCAGCTCCCCCACAGGGTGTGTGTGTGTGTGTGTGTGTGTGTGTGTGTGGCCCCAGGCCCCCGCTGGGGGGCAGGAGCAGGCTTGGGGGGGCAGAGGGAAAACCTCCCCCCAGCATGAGCTGGCAGAGCGGAGCAGGTTGGAGCCAGGTCGCTCCACTTCCTGCCGCCCAGTGAGTGCAGGGCAGGCCTGACCCTGGACTCATAGGGTGGCAGGAAGTGGAGCGACCCGGCCCCAGCCTGCTCCGCTCTGCTTCCCTGGCTCCCGGGCTTAGGGGGCAGGGTGCCCAACCCCTGCTGCAGTCCTCAAGGGAAGGGGTGGAGTGGGGGCAGGGCTGGGGCAGAGCAGGGGTGGGAAGAGGTGGGGGCCATGCGGAAGAGATGGAGCAGGGGCTGGAGCAGCACACAGCTGCGTAGGGCACCAGTATAAGTAGGGATGACCCTGTGTGTTTGTAGGAGGCCTGGCGCAGTGGGTCCTGCTCCAGCACCAGGTCTCCTAGGTGCTATTGTAATACACCTCATACTGCACAGCGCCTGGCACTGTAGGGTCCTGTTCCAGGCCTGGGGTACCTAGGTGCTACCATAATATACCTAATACAATGCCTGGCACAGTGGGTCCTGTCCAGGACTAGGGCTCCTAGGCCCTACTGTAATACACCTAATACATAATGTACAGCACTTGGCATGGTGGATCCTGCTCCAGGACTGGGGTTCCTAGGCACTGCTGCAATACAGATAGATAGCACATGTCCCAAACACAACAGCCTGCAGGAGCCCAGCACAGTGGCGTGGGCAGTTGCTGTGAAACTGAATGCATCATTGAAGGGGGTTTAGTGGCTGTGTGGGGGGGACAGATGGGTGGAGGGATAGATTTGGGTATTTTTTGTGCCAAGCTGAGGGGAAGAGACTGAGCCTCCGCAGAGCCTGGGGAGGCGCCTCTGTGCGTGGCTGTGGTGATGGCAGCCCCCTCCCCCCACCCCACTCCTTGGCTTTCATTGATTTAAAAGAGTTTTGTAATGTAATTATCTCCTCCTGGCTAGTCTTTGTCATTACGTTGGCCGCCTCAACGGTGGTGAGCACATTAATGTGGAATTAGTATCAAGATGAAGTGTGGTGGGGGTGGGACCAGGGAGGGGGAGCAGCAACCCCTCGGAAAAGGAGAGTGGGAAGTGCCCAACCGTGGATGTTGCCTCCATCCCTGAAGCCAGGCCTCTTGGCAAGTCAAAGCAGGTGACTGTAGGAAATGGGAGACCCCGGATTGCTGCTTTGCAGCTGAGTGACTTGGGAGGGGGATCAGGGGCTCCGTCGTGTCTCCCAGACGTAGCGTCGCGTTGGGGGCAGTGCGGAGGGCCCTCATCCCAGGAGGAGCTGTGGGAGGGATTGTGCCTTAGGGAGATGCCAGACTTCTTGGCACTGCCCGGCATGCTGGGTAGGGTGACCACCTTTTCAAAATGCAAAAGCAGGACACATGCAGGAGCCCTGCCCCCTCCATGGCCCTGCCCCCTGATGCTCCTCCTTTCTCCCGAGGCCATGCCCTCTGGCCAGGCCAGAAGCCAGACCCAGGCAGTAGTGAGAGCCGCTCAGGGAGCCTGGGCTGCTGTGGGGGGCCCTGAAGACTCCACCTGCCCTGGCTGGGGGGCTGGGGTGCTTGAGAGCAGTCCCGGCCAGTGTCCCTGCCCCCCCCCCCCCCCCCCGCGCCCCCCCCCCCCGGGGGGGGGGGCCGGGGGGCGGGGGGGCCCCCCCGGCCCCGCCCCCTTCCCCCCCCCCCCCCCCCGAGTGCGCTTCCCAGTGCAGATGGACGGCCTAGGGCAGTCGGGGCTCCCTGAGCAGCTCGTACTATTGCCTGGCTCCGGCTTCTGGCCTGGCCAAGGGGCGAGGCCTCAGGGAAAAGAAGGAGCGGGGGTCGGGGCTTCATGACGAGGGGGGCTAAGGGCCACCCACCTGGAAGAGGATGGCACCACCCTTTAGCCTCGGGTTGGGATGGAGCGGCCAAACACTGTCCTGAAGTCATTCGTACCGGGACTTGAACTCTGCATTTCGGGACTGTCCTGCCCAATTACGGATGGGTGGTTACCCAACTGCTGGGGAGGCACTGCTGCAGCCCCAGAGGGGATGTAGCAGTCAGGCCCTTCCTTGGTAGCTCAAGGACTGCAGGGCTGGCCTGCTGCTCCATGGGGAGGCCGCAGGAAAACAAATCAAACCAGAAATAGAGGCAAAGGTTTTCCAAAGTGACTTGTATTTTTGTTTTTTGTTTAGGGGCCCAACTTGCCTTGCCCTGAAAGGGCCTGATTTTCAGAGAGTGCTGAGCACCCACTCTCCAAAAACCAGGGCCATCCAAGAGGTCTCAAACTGGGCTCCTAAGGTCACTAGTCACTTTTGAAAATCTTGCCCCAAATCACACTTCTAGCTGTGATTTATGGTCAGGGCGGTCATTTCGTTTTTGCCAGGCAAGTGCTAACACGGTGCTGCTTGCTGTGTTCACAGACAGGAGTGGCGATTCCTAATTGCACATGGTGCTATTTGGATTTGATAGTTCAAGTGCCAAAGTCATAAGGTTTTGCTCAGCGAAGCCACAATCAGATCACTAGGTAGGAGACCCATTAATATTAACCTCCTGGAGAAATCCTCTGAGAATCTCTCTCTTAATAAGAGCAAGAACCCAGAGTCTCTTTGGCAGGTGTTTGCTTTCCCCCCCCCTCTATCTCTTTTCCCTCCTCTCTGTCATCCAAAATGAGGCCAAGTTCGCTGCTTGGCCCCTGCCAACTTGTGCGCTATGTGGATGGTTCTGCATTCCTGGCCCAGAGTGGGAGTATTTAGTTTGAATATCATCCGACGCTGGCGGCTTGACTCCATGATATCCAGAACTCCCCCTCATTTCGGGTGGCTCTTTGAGAACTGACCATGGATTAAGCACCTGGTTCTTTAGTGCGGGCGTTTCCTGCATGGCAGCGGTTTGGTTTTCCTCTCGGGTCATTTCTCCTCACTGGGTGTTTGAGCAGAGTCCTACCAGGCAGCCTTCTACGGGCAAGTCTCGCCTTGTGGGAACTCCTCAAGGTAATGTCGCTGGCCTCCTGCCTCTTATAAACCACCCTGCTTTAATTGTGGATTTTAGAGAGAATCACTTACTCAAGGCTTTTGCTGTCTTAGCTCCATGTATGCTGCTGGTTCTGCAATTTATTGTAGGAGAAAACGGCCTCCTCTTTATTTGACACAGGTCCTCTCAGTCTCTAATTCCTGTCGAGTCCATCCCTCCACTTGCAGTTTGATTAGGCTTATTCCCTGGGTCTATTCTTCAGTGCCTTGCCCTGCTTGTCGAAAATAATTCAAGCGCCATGGCTCCTCAGCTATTCTTGGGCATCTTTTGGGAGCCAACAGCCTTCCTTGAAAGGGACAGAGGTCAGAATGGTAGCAAAGGCTTGTCTGTTGCTTTTTCTTTTCCTTTTCCTTGCCACTGAGGCTTTGTTGGATGAACCAGCTCCCTTCCGGGGGAGGAGGGAATGAGGCGATGGATGGATGGTCCCAAGGTTAGCCGACTCCTGGAGCACCTGCCATTCCGTGGCACTTCTGCCCCACAGTATGTCAGTGAGGTTCCATTCAAGATGCTCCCCATCGTGCTGGCTGCAACACCTGCGTCTCGGCTGCCAGCGTGTGACCTGTCAAGTGCCCTCCACGAGCAGAGGGAACAGAACAGGGGGGCCTTGCGTTAAAGTCAAACATGGAGCGGTTTGCTCGGCCGCGCGCAGGGCTGAATGCTGAATTCTGAGGTAAATAAAATGGGGAGGGGACAAATAACACAGCCCTCTCCGCACCCCCTAAATCCTCTGCCTGTTACTTATTTTACTAGGAGAAGTGAAGGTGGGGCCTGATGCCACTGAAAATGGGCACGTTAATATTTAAAGACTTCCATGTGTGTCAATATGCAGGAGTCAGGAGCTGCTTTTCAATTAGTTGCCTTGCTGGACGTGGTAGCATTTTTTCTTGCCCCCTCCATCTTGACAGGATGGAAAGTGCTCTAAATTCCCCACACACACTCCTCATCTGAGGGGTCTCATCAGAACTGCTCCTTTCTTAAAACAATAATAATATGGAAATGTACATTTCGGTTTAGTGCATTTCATCCCGACGGAACCCCCATCCTAGTCGTCTGTGTTGTGAGCTAGACATAGGGGTCACATAGCCTCCCACTGAAATGCAACCAGTGCCAGGGCAAGGCATGGAAGCAGTTTCACACCTCACAGTAATCTGGCACAACTGGGTAGAACAGGGAGGGAAAATTCCGTGGTCAATTGACAATGCAAGGGAAATGGAGAGAGGCAGAATTTAATGACCTAAATTGGAATTTGGCCAGGACACCAAGGTTAAAACACCTCTATATTACAAAAAATGTTGTGGGAGTATTAGCTGTCATCATTCATCTGCCGCTTGGCACCTCTCGCAGCATAGTGCTCCCTAGCATTCTTCTGCTGGGCTTGGGATCAACCCCTCCTGCAGCATAGAGACTGGGATTAAAAACATCCCTGATGCTTTTTCTAGAAAGAGGATTACGCCAGAGGGAATATCCATGTGTGATATGTATTCATGTTTCCGTGCCCCGGAAAGCCACGGCCTCTGGAATGGAAAAGTGTGTCTGAAAATCTGACGCCTCTCTCTCAATATGTCTTGTTATCCTCCATTAGCTGGATCCTGGATCCTGCTGCCCCTGGGGTCTTCTACACATGCCGGATGATCTTAGGCCCACGCTCTTATGAAAAGTCTGATTGCTCTCCCTTTCTCACGCCCTGAGGCTGGAGCTGGGCTCTGGCTATACCTGGTTCACATGCATCCGACGAAGTGGGCATTCACCCACGAAAGCTTATGCTCCAATACATCTGTTAGTCTTAAAGGTGCCACAGGACTCTCTGTTGCTTTTTACAGATCCAGACTAACACGGCTACCCCTCTGATACTGGTTCCCCCAGCGACTTTACAGAGGGGCTTGTTCCAGGAACCAGTAGTCAGCAGCTCCTTCTCCTCACTGGTGGGTTCGGGGCCATGTCTCTATTGATTGCAAGGCTCCAGTGGTCCCTTCCCCTGGGGATTATGTTTGTGTGGGATGAGGGGCTGAACTTGGTGCTTCCCCAGCAGTGGTTTAGGGAGTAACATAGTCCAGGTCGAGGCTACCGTGCACTCAGGTGGAAGTAGCTGTGGTGGGGGAGTGGCACAGGCCCTGCAGGGTTAATGGGGTTTTCTAACACCGCACATAGTCTTCCACCTAATTACTGATCTGTCCTGACCCTGCTTCGCTTGGGATCATAGCCAGGGGTGGTAAGGCTGCAGGATCAACAGCTTCTGGCGTGGGCTGGGAAATGGAGGCCGGCCAGTGGCATACCATCGTGGGTAGATGACTGCGGCATCTAAGAACTAGAGGGAAACCATGTGAAAGGGACAGATGGCAGCCAGCAAATAGCATTTTTTTCCCTCACCACACTGAAAAAGCAATCCCTTTTTGATAGGAATCTTTGATAAAAGACTAACCCTGTCGAAAGAATGAACAACTCCCAGAGCAGCAAAAAGGGGTAAATGCAACATAAAATGGACTCAGCGAGAGAATCGATCTGTGATTTGAAGATATTTTCTCTGCTACCAACATAGGTTTCGAAATGCAGCCAAGTTGCCTTGATTTAATGGGTTCATACTGGGCGTTCTTACTTTACTGTAGACAGAACGACTGTCTTAAAACCTGTCCTGTCCTCTTCTTGAAAAGGACTGTAAAAATCCAGGCTTTTTTATTCTCTCAAGAGGAGCATTTATTAGGAAGACACGATGTCATCTGCATTTAAAGCTATCTCCCGATTATGGGTGTGGTGTAGGGGACTTGGGTTTGAGACAGCTCTGGGGAGCACAGTCAGAGCAGTGGGACAGTGCTGTGATATATCAGGAATACATTAGAAAGTTCCTGGATTTGAGTTCTTCTGGTTTTTAAACAGTGTCAAGTCACAAGACTAGCGATCTTATTGGACACCTGCCAGTAAGTCATTTGCCGTCTCTGTTATTTCCATTAATACAGGAGGACTGTGGTGAAAGTTGGCTCATAAACGATGAATGCAGCTGTGCTGATCTTACGAATGCTCTGTCAGAACTGACTTGACATTAGGAAGGATAGTCTTGTAGCTAGCGCACGGGGCTGGGAGTCATGGAAGGTGGGTTCCATAACCATCCTGGGTGCACACTTGCATAACCTGGGGTAGGTCCCTGCATAGTTTTCCCCTCCGTTCAGTGAAGATGATGATACTTCCCAAGGGTATTGTGAAGCGAAGTTCATTAATATTTGAAAACTGCTTTGGGATTCTCAGCCAGAAAGTGCTGTAGAAGGGCAAAGTATTAATAACTGTTGTTGACGTAAATATTGTCCCTATATCCAGGAAGTGGGCATATCTGCCGTATGCTTCTGTCTAATAGTAGTAATTGGATAACTGCAAGATTAAAACGAGAAGGAGGGGGAGAATAGTGTTTCCCATGGAAATCAGTTGTGCCGGCTTTTCCTTCTCCCATATTTTTCTTCGTAAAAACTGTGGATTGAAGTTGTGATGAGCAGTGAAATCTTTGCCCGGCCTTTGCATGAAGGCATGACCATGCTGTGTTTTCAAACGCCACCATAGTCAGTGGATAGCACTATTGCACGATCCCCTGGAAGATCTGACACTGTCCTCTTTGACATTGACAATTTTTACTTTTTTTTGGGTGTGGGGGGGAGAGTTCTGTAATATCTCACTGGTCCCAATCCTCTCCTGCCTCAGAGGAAGCGAAGAAATCCTTGCTGGCCTGATTCTCGGAGTTGCAGAACACCTACAGCTCCCACTGAACCCAGGCCGTGATTACCCCATTGCTGCCTGATGTATGACGGTTGGAGACTGCATATGACTGCTAGATCTCTAGACTCTTTGGAATTGTGTCTATGCCTGAGTTGGTGTGTGAAGGGTTAATCTGCACCCAGACTCACCCATCCCCCTGTCAACAGACATTCAGATAGGCAGAGGAGGGTTCTCTCTGTGTCTGAGGTTAGCGTGTATAGTTATAAGGCCTGCGCTCACTTAGCTTTAGGTGCGGCAAGAATGAGACTGTGCTGCCTCTTCCTGACACCATCCCCAGATTCCCCATGGGACTTTCTTCTCTATGGTGTCCAGGGAGTCATTCTAGGTCTCCCCTGCTCCAGAAACCACCAGCCTGGTCTATAGGCCCAGGTCTTTCCTGTCGCCCGTCTCAGGATGCTCTGCAGATGTGCTTAGCTGGCAGGTCCAGGTTCTCCTCCCATGTCTGTTGATGGGTCCAGTTTATCCCCTGCTACAATGGTCCTGGACTGAGATTCTCCACTCCAAGGTGGTGTCCAGTTCCTCTGATGGTCTGTCTTCTCCGCAACCCAGATAGGTGCATCCCAGATTTCCTTGGCTGATCAGCTATTGAGAAATCCAGATAGTAGCTTCTTGTGCCCTACCATAATTCCATCTAGCCATGGAGATGCAGCGTCACAGGCGGCCCAGGCTCGTTTCTCCAAGACTTTGTCAAAACACTCAAGGAGCCCTGTCGTCACCTCTTTTAAACCCTCGTCCTGGGCGCTCTTTGGTTCGTCAAAACCTCTTCGGAATCTGGGCTGCTGGCCCCTCCACAACGCAGCCCAACCTGAGAATCACACCATTCGATTTTGGCGATGGGAGGCAGGCTGACCTTGAACGCCAGGCCCCCTTCCTAAGGCCCAGCCTTACCTGTTGGTGACGGCTACAGTCCATTTTGCCCACTGTCACCAGCTCAAGGCCTGGAGGTAGGCCTGATTGGCAGAGCCTTCCTATGTAACCCACCCAGGATGGAGCTCCTGGCATGCACCCCTGTCTGCGTGTCCCCAGAGTGTCCATGCTGGGAAATGCTTCAGGTTGCCAAGCAGGAGTCCGGTCACAAACATGTGACTACAATTGGCTCCATCCTGCACCTATACGCTGTTGTTGCCTTTGGCATCCGGCCTCATTCTGGCAATAGCTTACTATATCTGACATTGCAGAGCAAGTGGAGTCTCATCCCCCATAATGCACTTGGCTGTTTGTGCAGTGCTGCATAGGGGGCGGGGAGGAACTCCGATTCGCTTCTGACCCCCCGGCTGATCATCTGCTGCCCTGAAGCAGAGATCTGGTTCCGTTCCATTCCTCCGGTCCCCTTCAAGTGTAACCCCTGCTATTACAGAGCCCCTCACCATCCTGTTAATTAGACATACGCTGGAGTGGTGATTAACCTTCAGCCTCAAAGCTGTATCGTGCCCTTGGCTGGCTTGTACACGGTCAGTCATTGCGTGTACGGCTCGCTTTCAGGAGCGGCTGGGGCTGGAAGAGCAGGGACCCCCATGTCCAGCTCAGTGACCGAGGGTACGTCTACACTGCCAAAAAAAAAAAAAACTCACGGCAGCGAGTCTCAGAGCCCCCAGGTCAACTGACTCAGACTGTGCTACAGGGCTAAAAATAGCATAGACGAGCCTGAGTGGCACCGTTTTGGGAATGTCTACACTGCTGTTTTTTGTGCCATGGCATGAGCACTGCAAACCCCAATCAGTTGAACCGGGCTCTGAGATTCACTGCCGTATTTTTCGCAGCATTGTCGCACCCAGAGCCTGTTGGGTCCTGCTGCTGGGATGCTGTACAGCGAGGGGACCTTCGCTGAGTGTTGAGCATTTAGCTGCTGACCGGATAATCTTGAGGACCCAAGGCTGGAGAGCCAGACGTGCAGTACTGATGGGAAGGGGGAGTCGCTGAGCAACATCAGCCACTTGTAATCTTATAATCTAAATTTGCAGCTAGTCTTCCCCTCCCCGGGAGTGGGCCAAAGGGATGAGAAGAGCTGCAATTAATCAATTGTATGTTCGTTCCCACCCCTTTCCTGGGTGCTTTGCCCTGCTGCATGAAGGGATCCAGAGGGAATAGCGATGCTGGAGAGTGGATTTCTTGGCTACACCTGTTCGCTCAAGCAAGGCGATTGCCACTCAACGTAGGTGTTTTTGAAGTCGGGCCTGAAAGAGATACTGAGTAGAAACCCTCCCATGAGAGCTGCCCTCTGGCTGGGGTAATTGAATTTGGTGCCTATGAAGATGAAGGCCTAAGATAGCCAGCTAAGCAAGGCATAGTGCAGGTAAGTGTTCTGGGGACTGTTGGACCTAGCTCCTGACCAGCCATACCCCCTGCTGGCCCAGCCCTGGGTCCACGCACAGCGCTGCTCACACACCTCACTCCTGTTGTGCAGCGAGATCCACTCCTGCATCTTGCCTGAGCCGAAGCTGCCAGCTGAGCCACATTTACACAAGAGCCTGCTTAAGGGGAGTGGGACAAGCAAACTCGCTCTATGCCTTGTGATCTAGGCCGGATTTGAGCCCAGAGGTGAGAGAGTCAGCACACTACCTCCACCAGTGCCCACCCTCCCTCGCTCACGCTTCCCCTGGTGTTATCTGAGGGACATGGCAGTGCCAAGCCAGGCTCCTGTGCCAGTGTGGCAGCAGCCACAGCCCTCAGCTTGTTAGACTGAAAGAATGTGCCGTTTTAATTAATGATATGTAAATATCCTTGAATGGGCCACATTTGCATATTAAGAGAGATTTGCGGAATCTGCGGAGTAATATATTTTAATTAAGGATTAATTAAAAATAATGGGAATTTCATTTCGCCTGGCAGAATCCGTTTAGATCTTAGCACACGTCTGCTCGGGAGTCTGGTCTGATCGCTTAGCATCCCGCATCTCGCAGCTGAGACCGCTGCGCCGGTGTTTATCCTCTTCTAGCCGCATCTCCAATAATAACCGCAAGAGCAAGGGGGCAGGCGGCTAGTCCCTTCCCAGCGCCTCCTCTTTGCCATTTTTCGGGCTGGTTTTTGGTATTCTTTATGGCAAAGTAAGTAAATGGCTCTGAGACACGGAACACTAGTTGTGTTGGCAATTATGTTAATGGGATGCTATTAGGCTATGATTCTATATGAGCAATTGGGGAGAAGAAATGCCTTACTGAGAGAGAACGATACAACAGACGTCTGTCTTATTGATATAGCTCCAGTGGTGCTTTCCGCATAATTGTGCTCGGCCACTTTCCATAGGTGGGGGAGAGGCCGCTGCTGTGGCATGGAGAATGGGAACTTGGGCAGTGGTGAAGGGGGAAAAGCTGGCTGCGTTGTGGACTCCATGCACGTTCGCCCCCAACAATTGCACACCCCTGAATCTCACCAAAATACTCATGCGGCCTTCCAAAGCCACGCGTGTCTTCCCCTCTGGATGCAAAGCCATGCATGCAACCGTGACGCTTAGTACATGTGTATGTGTGACCCAATCTGTGCACATCTATCTACTGCACGTCCATATTCATACGCACCCCTACACAATTACCCAGAAGCACACACCTGGCTTCACACACACTTTTTCAAAAGACATGCATCCCCACTCAGTCTTTCAGCATGCACATGTCTGGCCCTGTTTCCATGTGGCACACATGTACTTACCATGCTTAGCTGGACCCCGATGTTAGGGTGACCAGACAGCAAGTGTGAAAAATTGGGACAGAGGATGGGGGGTAATAGGCACCTACATCAGACTAAGCCCAAATATCAGCACTCATCCTACCTGATGTAGCCATGAAACCCTCTTCTCTCAAGCACTAATGCACCCCTGTCATTCTCAATAGGCTGATGTAAAGCAACCCCAAAGCTGTGTGGTAATAGGCTGGTGTTTTTAAGAGACCCCCTCGGGCCATGTGATGGCTTATGGCTTAGAAATATCTTGTGCAGAATTCAAGTGGTCAGTAAATAACACTTAGGTAATAGAGTCCGGTGATAGCCAAGCCCTCCAGCAGGTGGTGACATGCCCCCCCCCCGTGTAAAGTTCCGCCCTCCCGTTTTGGGGTGGGGTTTGTGCTCCCCATCTCTGATCTAGAGGGATCTCTTGCATGCCACCTGACGTGGCCGCTGTGACTTAGGCTCCGCCAAGTCTCTTCACAATGCCGGGAGCTTAATCTGTGCCAAGAAAGTGAGTGTGAGTGTTTTTTTGGGGTGGAGAGAGAGGCGGGTACAGTGAGGAAAGGGGAAAGTTGGCAAGGGAAGGGGATGGGGTGCTCCAAGCAAAGAAATAGAGCAGGGAGCACAGGTCCAGGGGTGGGTGAAGCGGGTCAGATAGGTGTTGGGTGGGATGCTGAGCAGAGGAGAAGAGGGATTGGGGTGGTGTGAAGAGGGAGAGGGATGGATGGGGGCTTTGACTGGAAAGATGGGTGGAGAGTGAGATGGAAGGTTGGTGAGGGGGAAGGGGCACTAGATAAAGGAGGAGGGGGTGGGCAAGGAAGGAGATATAGGGGGAGATATTACCGCATCCCTACCCTCTTCATTTCCCTTGCACTCAGCCAGCAGCAGTGTATCTAATGCAAATGGAGGAAAATGCAGTTTGTGGTAAGTGTCCCCTAATAAATAACCCCGGTGCCTTCTCCCCTATCAGCCAGTGACATCCTGCATTTCTCTTCCTCGCTGCACCAGCCCAAGACATTTAATGATGTGGTGCTCCTTATGGGATGTGATGTCCATGCTAAATATTTCCAGCCTCACAAAATGGTGGGAGCAGAGCCCCTCGCCCCCCCTTCTTTAAAAGATGTTGTGTTGAGTGTAGTCGCCCCCCCCCCCCAAAAAAAAAAAAAAAAAAAAAAAGCTTTACATCCAAATCCGTCCACCCGCTAGTTCTCGGTCGCTGGAGGATTTCATTAACTGAATGAAGTAAAAAAAAAATAATCAATGTCAGATGTTCCCAGTGTTTGTAGTAATGGTCTCTCTAACCATTCTGATTAGCTGAGTGAGATGGAATTTTTCTTTTAAATTACAGTGCGTTGACATTAAATATAGGCAAACTTTGTGTGGGGGGGAAGGGGAGCAGCTTTACATTCATCCTTGTCCTTTCCTTTACCGTTCATCACTTGCTTCATCTTTCCATCCGCCCCCCACTTCCCAATCGTGCTGAAATCTCTAGCGAATTCTTTCGGCTCCCCAGCTGATTTTTTCTTTCTTTTTTTTTAGTACTCTTTTTAATGTTCCATTCCACGTTGCTAACCCATCCTTAGATTGGTGGTTTTATTTTAGGGCCAGTCTATTTCTGGGAGTGGTTCGGTATCTCTTTTTTTGAAATCTGCATTCAGATCAATAGCGAGAGACTGTGCATTTGGAAACAGGTTTTGTTTATTTCATTTCATTTTTGCCCTGCCCTCCTTCGATGGATCAGTATTTGCACAATTTGAATTCCCAGCTCAGTAGGGATCTTGTCAAAATGACTTGCTTGCCCATATGCCTTTACCTTTCCTTTCTTCCCCAGACCCTCTTGTACTTCCAAAGAATGAATAAATTAAGGCTCAGAGAAGCCCACAGTGGATTTTCCATTATTAATTTTTCTTTTTATTTATTTTTTATGCATTTTCCCCTCCCACCTCTCTCTCCTTTTTTTCCTTTGCTCTCATTCTATATGTGAACATCTACGTGTAGGTTTAGCTCTTTCTCTCTCGATATCTGCGTGTGTATACGCAGTATAGGAGCTGTTTGTACTTCTCCTTTTGATAAGCTGTCATCCCCCTGGCCCTGTGCAGGGATTTGATCAGCGTGATCTCTCGACCCCATGGAAGACATTAAACACCCTCCCAGACCCTTTGCTCTGTCTCCATCTCTGAACCTTTCACTCTTCTTTAATGAGAATTTCTCCTAATTATTTCAGTGGCTGCAGCACAGGGACCGCAGTGTACTTAGATCTCGATACTGGGACGTGACTGTTATGCTGATAAAGGCAAGAGATCAATAATTTAGGCCCCCGCTTTAATGGCAGCACTGAACGCTTAAGTGTCTGCATTCAGGTTTCGTCCTGGAGGTTCTTGGAGCATTAATGAGTTCCAGAGGAATTTTCTCCCCTTTTTTTCTTGGGCTGCCTTTGCTTTTGTCATATGCCCCGCATCTTTGAAAATCTCATTTTTTTTGTATTTCCTCCACACTTCTTTTTCCATCCATGTAGCTTTCAAGTTGCCCCTGAATTGCCCTTATAAGATTCATCTGGTTATGTTCTCGCCCGTCTAAACGGGGGCGTGTGGGGGGGGAAATCTCTCACTTTCTGTCTCGCTTTGTAGACCAGACAGATCTGCCCTGCTTAGAAGCTGAACAGCAAAGCTAGGTATGGATCATATGTATGTAGCATAGATTTATAACAATCCACTGATAGGGTATGTTACATATATGTCATATAAATATAGATTATATTCATATAATCAGCGGTGCAATGGCTAACTGATTTAGGAGCCTAAATCTTATCTTAAAAAGGGATTTAGGCACATAAGCCTAAATACCTTAAAAATCTGGGCCCAAATCCTTACAGATGAAACATACCCTAATGCAGACAGCTGGGCCAAGGGTGTACGGCCTGTAGAGCTTCCACATTCCTTGCACACAGTGGAGGCAGGAACTGGGGTCAGGCCAGGCAATCAACTGTTTGATGCATAGCTACACATTCCCAGTCTCCCCAGTCAGGGGCAGTAGCTGTAATTGCAGCCTGTAGGCTGGGGCAGCAGTCGTGGAAGGAGGAGTTGCATGCATTTCTTGCCCAAGTGCTGAGGTGAGAGGGGTAAATTCCCTCCCTTATTCGTGCAAATCCCCGCTTAGTCACAGTTTGCATTTGCAACAGGCAGGAAGCACGGCTGGGTGCAGCTGGGTTGTCTTGCATCCCACAATGTCCTGTTAGCATGCAAACCCTTGCCAATTGCAAACAAAGGGACTGGAAACAAGCACAGCTCTTCGAAATCTCCTCCCCTCCCATGTATACCTGCCAAGACCCGAGGTCAGGCTCCACCTTGCCTCTGCTCCAAGCCAGAATGGTTTAGAAACCAACAGCAGGCTGGGTTAGTGTTTGCTAAGGTGCCTGGCTCCTGCACCAGTAGGCTGAGGAATATGGGCCCTGGCAGGTAGATAAGATGCCAAATTATTTTCAGATATTGTGTTTGCAAATGTCACTGTTATTTTTAAGTGCAGGCTTTTCAGCCCTGGGCAGGTGTGGACAGCGGGCATTGGGCAGATGTGTGAATTTGGGGGGGAATCCACTTCCCCGTCACCAACCACTGACCCCTGGAGACTCTGAAGTGGCCTGTGTGGGGGAGAAAGGGGAGGATTTGTGCAGCACTCAATCCTCTGCTCTCAGTCCATCAGGCCTCTTATATCCTGCCACAGAGCTGAGCCTCACAACATGCCGTAAGGTGGACACCCCTTCTGCTGCTTTAGGCTCCCCACACCCGGGCAGGGGCATGGAGCAGTCCCTTATTGAGCTGGGATCACTTGCCTGTTTAAAAAAAAATTACTAGATACATGATTTTGCTATCTCTGTCAATCTCCCTGCACTGCAGCCTCACTGCTGCAGGAGACATATGCTGCTTTATAAGCCACCTGCCTCAGTTTACCCATCTGCAAAATGTCACGGGGTGGTGTGTGGCTGAGTGAATGGTTTTAATGTGCTCTGAAGTGCATGAGGTGTGTGGAGGAGGGTGAAGTAGTATTTTGGGGTAGGGAAGTGGAAGAGAATGGGAAATATTAGCCAGTTGCCTTTCAATTCAATCTGAGCCTTTTCTGCTGATTTCCAAGCAGTCTGCACTTGGGGATCAGGAAATATTTGATTGATTTGAAAGATGACAGTTGATAAAGGACATGGGGGGGATGAAGGCTCTCTGACCTGAGGACTTGGGGCATTTAGCCACTAGGAACCTGTGCTAGGAAATGCAGCTTCATGCACTGTCTGGTTAGCGGAGATTTTGCCAGATTTATCCCCACCTTGATCGCGGGGAATGTACCTAGATTACTCTTCTCTAAATAGCTCTTCAGTGTCTTCTTCTGTAGGTTTGCTGCAGGGCATCTCTCCACTGCACAGTTCACTTGAGTTATAACTTTTGTGTTGCCCCTTCTGAGTCCCGTCCACGCATGCGGACCCTTAACTCGAGGGTGTTGGTGCTTTTATCTCGAGTAGGCCAGCCCACAAGGGCTATAGGCCATAGCCTCAAGTTAGCACAACTCTTCACCACTGCTTTGTAATGTGGTCACAGGCTTGCACTACTTGTGTGGCTAGTCCTCCGGTGCCTTCCCACAATTCCCCCACCCCTTGTACCCAGAAAGGACAGACAAGTTCTCCCAGCTCTGCACTCACCCCCTGAAATCTGAGAGTCAAGCTGGGTTCTTTCCTTTTCATCGTTGCTAATTAAAGGTTTTGTTTCTTCAGCCTCTGATCTGCCCTCACGTACACCTGTGCAAACTTACAGCCTGCAGTACATTTGCACAGGTGTGATCGATTGGCGCTTAGTAAAGAGACCTAGTCGATGCAGAATCCAGCTGGCTTTCTTCCTTCTGTTGGCTCTGCAGGGCTAACTGTAAATTATTATCAACTTACTGTAGTTGTTGAAGTCAACAGATACAACTGAATACATGCACAAAGAACATCTGTCCAGTTAGATGGTGTCATTTTTACATAGACACTCTTTGGAGTTGCGCTTTAAACAGGCGTGTTTAAATGTCATACAACTATTTCCGTGTTAAAAAAGAAATAGACTCGCCTGCGGTCCCGTAACTAGCTGTAGCATTCAGGAAGCTGCCAGTCTAGTGGGAGGGAATGGGAAACAAATTCTTGCGTGGTGATGGAGCTCTGTCATCCTGGGGCGTTGCGGAGCTGGCATTGTTGAGGAGTATCCAGGGGTAAAGGGTTAAAGGTGCTTTCCCCCTTTATTCTTTTTTCCTGCACCAAGGAGCCGTGCCGTAGGATTGGTGATAATGGAGAAAGAGGAAGGCAGCCTTTAGTACTGCATGGCCAAAGTATGAGCGATGGTGAGAATATGACCTGCAGCCTCCATCCTCTGAAGTGTGGAGTTGTGGCACCTGGAGATGACCGTTTCATTGTGGAATCTGAGCAGTATGGACACGTTGCAAGCTGGGACCTGCCCTCTCCAGAAGCTACCCCTCTATGTTTAACCTGAGTCAGCTCTATGGGGGGAGGCTATGTGGCCTAGTGGGTAGCACACTCAGCTATGACTTGAGAGGACCTGGGTTCTATTCCCAGCTCTGCCACTGCCCTCCTGGAACACCTTGAACAAGTCTCTTCCCCTGTCAGTGCCTCAGTTTCTGCAGGATGATGGTACTGACCTCCTTTGTAAAGCTCTGGGAGATCAACTCATGATAGATAAGAGCTAGGCAGGCATATTTTTTATTGACCAGTTAGTTAGAGGCCTGCTTCTGCTCCTGTTGAATCAGTTCCAAAACTCTTGTTGACTTGACTGAAAGCAGGATCTACCCGAACTGTGGCCTTCTCTGGCTCTGGGAAATTACTAGTATGGTTACTGGGTAGGCCAAGTTTGGGCACAATGGTGCTTTCAGGAAATCCAGAGCTTGTCTTGGAGAACGGAGGCCTGCTCTGGCCAAGGGACGGCTGGGGGTAGCTGCAGCTGTTATTGGTCACCACAGCCTTGCTAGTGAACCACAGAACAACTCCGCCAAGTGCCATGTGCTGTCGATATTTGTTGGGCAGCCCAGAGGAGCAGGTAGTTGCTACTGAAAAGTTAATAGAGACTGAACTAACTCTTGTGTGCTGGCGGGGGAGCCATGAAGCCCTTTATGGAAGGAGCCCAGAGAAGATCACTAGACACCCCCCCTTCCTCCCCAAACCCTAAAATCCCAAAGTGCCGCCTGTCTGGGGAAGGAGATTAATCCAGCCCGGGTTCAGTTTACCAGGATTACTGGGGAGTGGGGAGTAGGGGAAAGGAATGCTCTAGGATTTGCCATAGTGGAGCTGACCGTGGATCCTTGTACTCTGCTAGCCTGGCTTCAGAAGAAAGGAAACTTCCTGTAGCTGCCACATGTCAGCCGTCAAAGGGTTAGTTCTGCTGGGACATTTGGCCTTTACTGAAGGGGGGATGGTAGGCATGTGCGTATGAATGTGTGGGTTCTATGTATAAAGCGTGTTGTGTGTGGGTATCTGTATGAATACAATACGCTCTGGAGATGTGCTCCAGTGGTGAGCGGTTCCTTTTGCAGGTCATTTCTTTGGAGTCAATGGGAGAGTGCTCCAGGGGGTAGGGCACTAGACTAGGAGTCTGGAGACCCAGCTTCTATTCCTTGATCTGTCATTAGCCTGACTGAGTGACATCTGGCAAGTCCCTTTCCACCCTCTCTATGCCTCTGTTTCTCCTCCTACCCTTTGTCTTGTCTGTGTAGACTGGAGGAGGGGAATGGGCATATAAGGATGCAGCCAGTAGCACTATAAGTGTAAAGACAGAACTCCTGGTGCATCTGAGGAAGAAGATTGTAGACCTCCTTCATGTATATGAATCCAGCATAGTTGTTGCTGAACCTTTTACTTCTGAGAGAGGCAGCGCCATCTGAAACTGGTAGCAGGCAATACTTTTTTGACCCAACAAACAGTTAGCCTGTGGAACTCATTGCCACAAGGTATGATTGAGGCCAAAGGCTGGAGCAGATTTAAAAAAAAAAAAAAAGGACTGGACATTTATATGGCTAGCAAGAATATCCAGAATTGTTATAGGAAAGATTAAAAAAGGAAACCTAAGAGTTGAAGGGATATAAACCCTCATGCTTCAGGGGTCAATCAGCCTCTAAATAATAAGGGTCAGGAATAAACTTGCCTTGGGGTGCGCTTCTCCCATAACTGCCACTGTGGGCTTCCTTGTACCTTCCTCTGAAGCAGTTGGTGCTGGTTGCTGTCAGAGACAGGACACTGGATTAGATAAACCTGTGGTCTGAACTGGGTAAAGTAAAATGTATCGACTTAAAAATTCCAGTCTCACACTTTTCACACTTGGGTTTAAAAATATTACTGGCTTGCAGGCTGGAAGAGAGAACAGTGGGTTATCAGGCCCAAAGTCAGTAACTTCGCTTATGCAGATAGTCACTCGCTTTCAACCTGTGAGGCTGAGTTTTTGCTTCGTTCTCCAACTGGTGTAAACTCTCACAATGAAATCCTTGGGGTCTGTTGGGCATCCCTAGATGTGTCCTATACCATTTGAGGGCTTGTGATTTGTGGCTCTCACAGGTAACCTTCTGTTTCCAAACTGGCCAACAGATGACCAACTAGCCTGACCTCCATGCTGTGCGGACTGCTGCCTGGAAGAGCAGTTTGTTGCACAGCTTGCCAAAGGAATAATTTCCTTAACAGGCCATAGATGGGGAGCAAGGGGGAGATTTCAGCGGGTATTCTTGTTCCGTGCTTTCTTCTGGTGGTGAAAGGAGACACCATTGGTTTGTCGTGTAGTGAATATGAGGTGGAAGAACCCAGTATGGAGATGGCTCAGAGGCAGTGGACCGGCACAGCTAGGCAAACACCGATGAACTGTTTGCATGGTGTGAAATGTCGAAATACGATTTGACGCATAAAATAATCACAGCCATTATGTGGATGCTGTCTTTTCAGCATGTGTGTGTGTGTGTGTGTGTGTTCTGCACCTGTGTATTTTGATACCACTGTCCAAGAGAAATGTGCTCTATCTGGGGTTAGTGTGGTACATACAGGGGGTCCAGTCAGTGATCATTGTGCTAGGCACTGGACCCGTGCATAACAAAAAGGACTGTCTTTGCCCTGAAGAGCTTACAAATCCCCTGTGTTCTGGAGTCTAGTCTCTGGCTGAGTTGTGCATAACTCTTCACTGCAGAGTTAGCCGCGTGTTATCCCCTACCCCCGCCCCGTCTACACACACAACCCTCTCACCTGAGCTGGGTAGTGCGCTCAAGCCAGGCTAGCTGGCCAGGCCAGGATATGGGTTAGAGGTCACTTGGGCTGGTAACCCACCCACTTTGCAGTGAGGATGCAGTGCCCCTAGTCTGCCAATGGCTTCCCCCAGTCCCCCCTGTGAGGCCAGAAGGACAGACCAGTTCTCCCACAGTTCACTGGGAATTCACTAGAGCTTACTGCAGCACAAAAAAATCACCGGATTACCCCCTCATCCCCCCCCCCCC
>NC_048305.1:46897241-46924071 GCF_013100865.1 Trachemys scripta elegans | reverse complement strand
TTAAGAAATGCACCAAATGTCACAAGACATGCAATCAAATTGTGAAAGTTCACAATACTTTCCATTTGAAAAAATGGAATAAACATATTGAAGTTGCTTCTGTTTCATGGTTTTTACATGGATCAATATGGAGGTATTTTAAAATGTTTTTGTCAATTTTTAAAAATATATGTATTTTTATGTTCTCTTTTTTCATTCCTTCTCTTTTTCCTATCTTCCTTTTTTCTTTTTTTCCAGTAATTTTTTGAAGAAGAATTTTTTTTCTTGGAAAATGACTTTGAAAAAAAAAAGTAGAAAAAGGAAAGGAAAAATGAAACATATCAAAATATTTATAACAAACTTAAAACAATGTTTAAAAATATTTTATTTTATTTTTCAACTAAGATACTTTTTGTTAAAAAGGAAATGTGATCAGCTCTAATATGGAAACCCAGAGGTGACCTGCAAATGTTTGTTAAATGCGTGGGTTTGTGTTTCCCCCTGTTTATGATGGTTTTCAGTTTTGTAAAGATTTTTCCTTGTTTTTTTTTAACCTTCGAAATAGCCGGAGTGTCGGATTTTTCGGACACGTCTCAGAAATGTTTATTATGAACTCCTAAACAGAAAAGGAGCGAGGATGATAGTTCTTTAACAAATGCTAATGTTAATTAGTCATTCCCATTGCTAACCCCAAGTATTCCAAAGTCATGAGTCAGGCCTGAAGAAATTATGAGACTGGTTTAGAAATAATAAATTCTGGGTTCTATTTCTTTGCCTTCTGATTTTTGAAACTCTAGGTTATACACATTTTCAAGCTTTTCTCCACAACCACCATTTAAAAAAAATGAAAGCTGAGATTTTCATGTAATTATTGACTCCACATGCAGGGGCTTTAAGAGAAACACCAAATATTTCAAGACTTGTGATAAAATTGTGAGAGTTTGCAATGCTGCATTAAGGTTAAATAGGCATTAACAAAAACAAAGAGAGTTTTAAATTCTTGTACCTTTCAATTGCTCAGCTTTCCCTGACTTGGATCTTGTGATGTCACCACTACGAAAATTTCACTAGTTCTTTATCAGAGGGGTAGCCGTGTTAGTCTGAATCTGTAAAAAGCAACAGAGGGTCCTGTGGCACCTTTGAGACTAACAGAAGTACTGGGAGCATAAGCTTTCGTGGGTAAGAACCTCACTTCTTCAGATGCAAGTTCTTTAGTCATCATTGACTAGAATTTTCATTCCATCTTAGATAACATCTGAATTTATAATGTAAAAACAAGGCTGGAAAAATAAATAATAATTAGGAAAGCCTTATAGCTGACCTTTACACGTCATCACGGGAGGCTCCAGGCACCAGCGCACCAAGCGCATGCCTGGGGCGGCAAGCCGCGGGGGGGCGGCCTGCCAGTCACTGTGAGGCTGGCAGTCAGGCTGCCTTCAGTGGCATGCCTGCTGGAGGGCCGCTGGTCCCGCGGCTTCGACAGCAATTCAGCGGCGGGTACGCCGAAGGCGCGGGACCGGTGGACCTCCCGCAGGCATGCCGCCAAAGGCTGCCTCACTGCCGTGCTTGGGGCGGCAAAATACATAGAGCCACCCCTGCACGTCAAAAGAAAGCTAAAAGAGTCATACACCTATTTTCCCCGCTTTATTTCCCCTCTATCTTTGATAAGAGAGGCCAAAAGATTTGTTAACGGCCACACAGTGAGTCAATAGAAAAAATCAAGAATAGGGTTCAGAAACTTCTTCTGACCAAGCTGATCTAAACAGTTGTATCCACTTCACTCGGTAATGAATTAGTTCCTTTTATTGTTCTCGTGTGATTTCCTGTCTGAATACTGAAAAAACACTCTCTTGTATATTCACATCAAATGCCTACTCAGAAAAGAAAAAGCTCTCAGAGCTTTCTTGCAAAGGGAAATTCCAAATGCAATGTTTTCTTGTGTGATGCCACGCAAGCCTTATCTCACTAATCTTGGTTTCTGGTATTTGGCCCTTGTCTATCTTCTTATGCTCATTTTGGGTCATTCCCTCTGCTTTGTTAATATCTATATCTTGGAGTTGTTTGAAATTAATGTCTGTAAAGTGTTTTGAATACAAAATACTGTATAAGTACTAAGAAATTTATTATTATTATTTTCATTATTGAGGCAATATAATGCACTCCTTTTTTTTGGTATTCTCGATGGCCCTGATTGGGAATAGATAATGTGTTTGCACTCAGGAATAATGTGGATGTTCCTGGACTCTACGTTTTGCACAAGCTTTTCTTTCTTTCTCATTCTGACATTTGTGTGTTTCTACTGTTTGGTAAGGTAGCCAGAGAAATAAGGAAACCAGTTGGACTGATCTACACTATACAAATTTGACTGCATTTGAACACAGTATGAACAATCAAGTTAGATGATGTACTACTGACCACTATAACATAGCATTTGTAGGGCACATGTCTGAACATTGTGTATCCTGGTCTACATTGATTGCTGAAGCATAGTCAGCATTGTGTCATCTAACTCAATTGCTCACAACCATGTTCCAAAAAAATACAGTTTTGTGGTTTTGTGCTGTAGACATAATCAAATATCTGTTTTCAACAACACAGGGGCAGGAGAGCCTTTTGAACCAAGTATATTAACTACATACAAGAATTAAAGAACTGTTTAAAATGCTCAATGTGTAGCCATGCAAATAGGATGGAAAAGAAAAAAAAATTAGGTACCCAGGGATCATGAACTTAATTGAATGAGTTCTGATGTACAGATATAATTGTAAATATATTATACAAGGTATTGATGATTATTATTTACTTGCTCATTGATTTCAATGGACGTGAAGAGCCTAAATACCTTTGAGAATCTGGGTCTTATTTATGAGTTCAGAGTGCCCTAATGTATGCTAGTTGCATCACAGAAGTAAGTGAAGACAGTCCTTGCCTGGAAAAGCTTACGTCTAAGTTCAGGCATGGCACGTTAAAAAAGAATCATAAACCAACAGAGGAAGAGAAGAGGGGGAAGAATGGACATGGGTTGCTGTAGGAGCAGGATTTTATAATTGTACTATGAGAATTAATGTATGATTTGATTTGATTTCATCCTGCCAGCCACCCTTTTTGAATAGCAGAAAGGAATGACCCTCTAGGACATTGGTAGAAATGCATTTGACAGTATTTGCTATAAGGTCTTGCTTCTTGTATGTATTGCAAACTAAGTTGTATAAGGTTCTTTTGTAATCCCTTTTAGTAACCATATAATCCTTTCCAAAATCTTATCCTAGTTGAAGGCCTCTGTAAAAGACTGTTTGTGTGAATGAGGAATGCATGCATCAGGAAAAGATAAGGTGTGAAGGCCATTGTTAACCAGATGTTCAAGAAAGGAGGAGCGAAGACACTTATCAAGATTTGTTGACACCAAAAGAACCATCAATGCGCATCCATGATTGAGGAAGGGCAGACTGAGGACCCTGAGGTGAAGGCTGGCATCCCTAAAGACAATTGATTAAGTCGAAACCAGGACAGGATGACCCTCTCAGAGGTGTTTTTGGAATGTTAACGACAAAAGATACACCACTTAAGAAGTAACCCGTCAAAAACTGACACAGCAAAATCCATAGACTTCAATAGGGAAAAAAAGACTATAAGAACAGGGTGCTTGGCCATGGGACTTTGGGTTTGTCTTACCACACTCCAGGAGCATTGGATCATACTGACAGAGCCCGGCTCCCCTCTGTGACCAATCTGGCTGGCCACTAGATTGATTCAGACTCTGGACTGGTAATGTGATATATGCCATCATATGCCAGCAATGCCCCTCTGCCATGTACATTGGCCAAACCAGACAGTCTCTACGTAAAAGAATAAATGGACACAATTCGGACATCAGGAATGGTAACATACAAAAGCCAGGAGGAGAACACTTCAATCTTCCTGGACATTCTGTAACAGATTTAAAAGGAGCCATACTTAAACAAAAAAACTTCAGAAACAGGCTTCAAAGAGAAACTGCAGAACTAAAATACATTTGCAAATTTAACACCATTAATTTGGGCTTGAATAGGGACTGGGAGTGGCTGGCTCACTACAAAAGCAACTTTCCCTCTCCTGGAATTGACATCCCCTCATCAATTATTGGTAGTGGACTATATCCACCCTGATTGAACTGGCCCTGTCTACACTGGTTTTCCACTTGTGAGGTAACTCCCTTCTCTTCATGTGTCAGTATAATAATGCCTACATCTGTAATTTTCACTCCATGAATCTGAAGAAGTCAGGTTTTTACCCACGAAAGCTTATGCCCAAATAAATCGGGTAGTCTTTAAGGTGCAACCGGACTCCTTGTTGTTTTTGTGGATACAGACTAACACGGGTACCCCCTGATACTTGAAGCGCATGGATATCTCTCTCATGAACTGGCTCTGGATACAGAGGCTGACACATCAAGGAGTCCCTGCGTTCAGACTTAGGATCTGATATTCTCCTTTATATGCTGCCTTAAAAACATTTTCCACTTCTGGTGTCCGTGCTCTCGTGATTGGAGTGTTTTGGCCTGCAGCGTCTGCTGCAGTCATGCATGCATTCTGAGTGTTCTTGTGCCCCACACTGAGGGCATATAAGATGGAGCAGACCAGCCACCACTCAATTCCTTCTCATTCCCTCAGGCTACAAGAGAGAGCTGTTTGTTGTCCATTCCCTGTGACCTGATTAGTTTCTAAGTATGATTAGGTTACTTGTTTACCCATTGGCGATTAATTTTTGACAAGTTTCCCAGTAATGTTTTGTATATTTTATTCCCTGGGACTGGGGCTTAGAGATGACCAGTCTTAAATTCCCCGGATATGTACAGTCCCTCATGTGAAATCTCAACGTCCATTGAAGATGGGAACACTAGATGTCTTTTCTGTTTGGGAGAATCTCACATCCCCAGTAAATGTGTCATATATAAGTCCTTTTCCAAGAGGACCTTAAAATCAAAAGAGGCCTGTCTCCAGATGTTTCTACTCAATAGGTCTATGAGCCTGGCTTCAGATTTGGTGTCATTGACCCCTCTGTACAAGACCTTCCTGTCTCCAGTAGTGCTCCAATCAGCACAGGGTCTGACAGCTCCGGAGTCCCATCAGATATGCCTCCAGCTGCTTCCTCAGGAAAGTGTGACAAAGAGCTTTCTGAGAAGCAATTTAAAATACACTGGGGAAAATTAGAGGCAGTCCCTGCAGAAGATCTGTTCTAAAAAAAAGAATGGTTTCCCTGCACCATTCACCGTCAAGAGACTTCATGGCCCAGTGCGGCTACTGTTGAAGCTTGTAAGGATCCCTGTACCAAGGCTTTGACAGTGATGCAGTATGCCAAATCTACTGCTCCCTCTGTACCAACTCCTGCTACATCTGATTCAGCTTCCATACCAATGAGCTCTGGTATGGCTCTCTTAGTAACAGTCACTGCTGGTACCATGTCTCCAATACCAAGTGTATCAGTACCAACTAAATCAGCACTGTTGACTCCACTCTTCGCAACTCTGGCTCTGTTGTCCTGGCATACCATTCAGTACTGACAAGATACATGGTACCGGGAGACCTACAGGTGTTGCAAGAACATGAGGCGCCATTGCTTTCTATGACTCTTAATAAGACATCTTCAGTACTGGGGCCAGCTTTACCTACAGTACTGGGTACATCTAGGAGCCCAACTGCTCAGACTCTTCTGGGACAACAGTCTGGTCCTGTTTTGTCTGCGTCACCATTGAATGTGGAATGCTCTTGTTCATCTTCTTCAGCATCTTAAGACAATGAGGGAATCTCATATATATTCTCCAAGAGCATCCCTCCTGCATCTTATGAATTGGGCAGAGGCTCCAGATATTCTTCCTGAGTGAGACTTTTCAGAGATTATCATTCTGGTAATTCCCTACCTTGTAGCCCTCTGGATCTTCTCCTGATAACATGCCTGTGTGGCCATTTTGGAATCCTTGAGGCCTATGTACAGGCTGGAACATCATTGTGGAAGATCACCTACCCACGAAAGACCCTCTCCTGTGACAGCTACACAAACTGCTCCTGTTCAACAACCTCAAGTCTCTACTCAACCCGAGAAACCATATGAAGAGGATCTACCTCATGCTTGTGATTTACTGGGTCCCATGATTGTTTCCTCATCATCTCCAGATGAGGCTGTAGTTCCAGCTATCCCATTTCTCTGTATGATTTTAAACATTTTCAGGACCTTCTCAAGAGAGTGTCTGGCTCTGCAAATACCTCTTGAACATGTCCAGGAACCTTCTCACAAGCTAACACAAAAAATTATTGTCCACTAGGGAAAATAACCTTTCCAATCAATTACACTGTAGTGGACCCTGCAAAAATCTTGTGTCAGACTCCTGATATAGCTGCTCCTACCTCTCAGAAGGTAGCTAAGAAATATCATGTCCCTTCCCATCATAGGATGACACCCTTGAGAACACCTCTGTGTGGCATACTTAGCTTTGCAGGCTGGCTGCCCTCTTTCTCTTCCACTTATGGTCTTGTAATGATTTACTCTGACCTGGCAACTGAGAACAAGATGCCACTCTTTGCTGGGTCTCATTTATTAGCTCATTTTCCAGAGTACAAAGAAAACTCCGCCTCATTAGACCCTTTAGGCCCTGGGCTAATGCTGATAAGGATCCTCTCCAATGTTTAGGAGTCTCCAGCCCTACTACAGGAGGTGGTCATCATCATTCAAAGTGTCTTGTTCTCCTTAAGCCAGGAGACCCCCACCTCTCCTCCTGGAACAGGGTTATGCTTCAGGCCAGATTTAGCTCTCAGTCAGCTTTTCCCCAGCTAGTCCCTTTTTACTCACCCATTTTACCTGTCAGCTTGGAGAGGTTCACAGGCCGCAGTCCTCCTCCTATGAGATTCTCAAGGAGCTCCTCTCTCTAGGAGCACCTCCCTGCAACTAGGCTCTGATGGCCTTTTATCAGGCCCAGGTGCTCGTTATTCAATTAACTGCCTAGATGGGCTCATTCCCTTAAATTAGCTCTGGGCCCACACTCCTTTTAAAGGACCAGCAACCCGATGACCCTTCCTTCATGCAAAATTTAGGACTTGGCCAGAATTGTCTTGGTTGTACCAGTGTGGCCAAAACAATTTTGGTTCCCCAAAATACTGAATCTTTTCATCTGTCCACCAAAGACATTACCTCTCCTTCCAGACATGCTGTCACAGTCCAAAGGGAAGATGTTTCAGGACGGATGTCGGACCTAGAAAAATTCTGTTCTGCAACTGTACAAGACAAATTAGTACATAGCAGAAAAGATTCTAGGAGTTAAACTTACTACATAAAGATGGCTACAAGATTTAACCTGTCCCAATTTTCGATTATTTGTATGATCACAGCACACAACTAATTCTTTCCTGCACTTAAAAACCCTGTTTCTGGTAGCCTGAGTTCCAGTAAGTGAAGTAATGATACTAGACAGGCCCTCATAGGAGGCATGTGTCCCCATCCCTTACCTCTGTGAGCCGATGGAATAGGAAAAATTCTAGATCATTTCCGAAAGGAGTAAAGTTTCCCCTGGTATTGGACTGATTTCAATATCCAATATTTCAAATATGGAAGGGAGTAAATTAATGTGTCTGCCCATCACAGAACTGAAAGGCCAAAGAAATCTGAATCCAATTTGGCACATCAGATCTCCCTGAGTAACCTGAAAATATACCAACATGGAGAGAGAGGGTGGAAAAGAAGGAGGAGGAACAGTCCCTCTGCTTTAATAAGCTGAAGAACATAGAACCCTGTCTATCAGATCTATGGCCCAGGACAGAATTAAGGGAAACCAGGACTTTTATCTCCTGCCTGCAGATGTGCCCTAGCATAGGAAAACAGCATAGTATGGATGTGAATTCTTCTCTCCTTAACTTCGCATGGGATTATCTACAACTATATTCAGCCTAACATGCCTATAGCCAGGGTCGGCTCCAGGCACCAGCCTGGCAAGCAGGTGCTTGGGGCGGCCCCTCCGGAGAGGGGCGGCACGTCCAGCTATTCGGCGGCAATTCGGCGGGCGGTCCCTCACTCAGCTCGGAGCGAAGGACCTCCCGCCGAATTGCCGCCGGCAGATCGTGATCGCGGCTTTTTTTTTTTTTTTTTGGCAGCTTGGGGTGGCCAAAACCCTGGAGCCGGCCCTGTAGCTATGCTCAGCAGCTCTTGCTTTCTTGGGTGGATTGTTTTTTATTCTTTTATTTTATGTTTAATAGACAGTTTCCCTTTTCTTTTTCTGAGATTGGTGGTATGCTCTTTGGGGACATCCCCATGGGAAGGTCTGCATGTAGAGATGGATCTGATACTTGTTTCTGAGGGTGGTGAGGCTTATGCTCATTCTAGGCTCTGCTGGTAGGGACTTCCATAATTTATGGCCCAGCACAAAAAAATTTCAGCCACTGACTCCTGACAGTTTCATCCTTGAAGGATGCAAAGTCCCCATGATCACAGCTGCTTTGGTAGAGAGATGGTTTCATAGGAACTGATGCCGCATCCTACTAAGGACCTTCTAGGTGAGGTCCAGGACTTTAGAATTATGATCAGTGGAGGTAGAGACGCTCCAGTGTGATGGGTCTTCCACCAAAAAAAAGTGTTTTCCACCCAGAAATTTTGTCACAGAATTAAGATCCCTTTTGCTGCAGAGCAGATGGGGCCTAGCGTGTATCCATATTTAATGCTGAAATGCAAGCTTTTATTTAAAAAGGTGTTAATAAGCCCCTGTCATTTTTGCCAAGAAATTTCAAACCAAAAAGCTCCTAAAGGCTGCTGAAGATCGTAAAAGTCTCAAAAAATGCAAACGGGAACTAGCGTTGAATAGGTCATCATTATCGGCTTTGAAGAACAAGGATGGAGAATCAGTAACCAATCAAACAGAGATGGAGGCAATCTGCAGGGATTTCTATACCCAGCTCTTTGCATCCCATATAGACGTCCCAATGCCATCACTTCAACAAACTGATGAACACATACTCCCGGTTCTCATCAGTGAAGTCCGTCATGCAGTCCATCAAATGAAAGAGGGGAAGGCTCCAGGCAAGGACGGTCTGACAGCAGAAGTACTTAAGGCGGGAGGTCAGGAACTCTGGAAAGCTCTTGTCCAAAGGTTCAGCCATTACCTGAAAACCCAGAAGATATCGTCCAGTTGGAAAGAGTCCAATACCATCTTGCAGCATAAGAAAGGCGATCAAGAAAATCTAAAGAACTATCGCCCGATATTCCTGCTTTCGCATGTCTATAAATTGTTCTCCAAAATAATAACAAATTGACTGTCACGAAACCTGGATGAACAGCAACCTAGAGAGCCGGCCAGTTTTCGAAGAAATTACAGCACGATAGACCACATCTTCACTCTAAACCAACTACTAGAGCATTCAAGGGAATACAAGTTCCCTTTGTGCATTGCCTTCGTGGACTACTAGAAGGCGTTTGAAGGTGGAGACTAATGCCGTTCTTGAAGCTCTTTCAGAACAGGGCATCAGCGCAAAATATCACATTATTAAAGGAAGCAAACTCTGGCTGCAGCACGGATATATCGCTGTTCGATACTCCCCTCCGAATCCCCATCGAGAAAGGTGTGAAACAAGGAGATACAGTTTCACCAAAATTATTCACAACCTGTCTTGAATTGGTCTTTCAATGAGCAGACCTGAAAGGCGGGATTAATATCAATGGTGAGTGGCTAAACCATCTCAGGTTCGCAGATGATATAGTGCTGATAGCTGAAAATACAGTCCAGCTTGAGAGAATGCTTAAAGAACTGAACGCAAAAAGTTGTCAAGTCGGATTAAAAATGAACCAATCGAAAAAGAAATATATGAGATCGGATGTTCTGCTAAGAACCCAAATAACTCTTGGAGGAGAGCAGATCCAAGAGGCCGACAAATACGTTTATTTGGGCCAGGAAGTCAACATGTGCCACGATCAGAAAGGCGAACTGTTGCGCAGAAAAAAAGCTGGATGGTGCGCATTCAACGACATTAGGGACATCCTCCAAGGAAAGATCAGCAAAATAACTCATGCGAATCTTTTTAACTCAACCGTGCTTCCAGTGATGCTATATGGCAGCGAAACATGGTTGCTGACGAAGACTGAAGAACATCAACTATCTGTCACACAGAGGGCAATGGAACGAACATTTTTGGGCATTTTGTTCCGCGATCGCCTCCCCAATTAAATAATTAGGCAGCAGTCTGGAGTCCGAGATATTGTTGTCGAAAGCAGGCTCAGCAAAATGCGGTGGGTGGGACATGTGGCCTGACTCAGTGACAACAGATGGACTGCAGCTATATCTGAGTGGTATCCGTGAGAACTGAAACGGCCACGTGGTCGGCCTCCAAAGAGGTGGGATGATTTCTTAACAAGGAGATATGGACAAACATGGCGAAGGATGGCCAGAGCAAGAGAAGATTGGAAGACGTGTTGTGATCGGCTCAGTCTTTACTGATGAAGAACCGACAGTTTACGCATTTTGCCAAGTGCAATTTCCTCTGCTCCTTTGTTCAGCCTAGTGTGGCTGCCTAAAGGACTCCAAGGTCTCCAATGAGCATGATCCCTGGCCTCAGATTGGGTGTGGGAGTGTCTATTATCTGTTCGGAGGAGGCAGACTATTATCTGAGTCAGACAAGGTATCACCAGGAGAGAATTCTGGACACTAGAAAGGGAGATAAACTATTTCATGCATCTGGTGCCTTGATCCAGACAGACTGGAGACTGTCTTGCACAACCAGAAAAATTCCCTTTCTCTGTGGAATTGTATTATTCACCTCTTTGCTTTTCCCCATTTAATGCAAAGTGGGATGAGACATTGAGTGTTTCATACAACACCTCCCTCTCTGTTTCAGTAAAGATCTTAGTGAAAACTGCCAGCATCAGTTTTCCATTTTTTTTCTTTTAAAAACAAAAGGAACACTTCAACGTAATAATATTAAAGGTTAAGCTGAAATCCACCAAACTGGAAACATCTTCAGGCTGCTGCCACTACGGTTTCCTTTTCCCCTGCTAGCACAATCATTCCTGGGAATTCCTTCTAAACGAGGACATGGACAGTCAAGCCTCCGAGTCTGAGCCTTGCTCAGTGCAGGGAAGGGTGGGGGGCATCAGGAAGCTGGTGGCTCCCTGATTCTGTGCTGGTCCAGCCCCTGGTGGAGGACTGGTTTAACTGAACTCTGCTCTGCCCAATATCCGCTCTTCCATGGTATGCCTCCGCTGCCAGGTTGGGGGTAGCTGGTGCAAAAGTAGCCTCGGCCAGGTTTATGCCACCAGATAATTCCCTTCCAGTGGGGGAATTCACTGCCAGACATTTACAGCCAAAATCTGGCCATTTTGTGCAGCTTGAATAGTGCAAATGTAACGCCGACAGACCTTGGTTGTTGGTGGGCAAGATCAAACTGTGGCTGACTTCACTTGTCCTCTGGACAGTCAAGTTTTCCCAAACTCCACCATGAACAAAAGGCTAGAGTGACCACATTTTAGGAGGGCACTAGGAAGCCTGGGATATGGGTAGTTGAACTCAGGCCCACGTAATGTAGTGTGAATGTTGGAGATCCAGGTTGGGAACTAGGGTTCAAGAATTCCTAACCTGGGATTACAAATAAGTGTAGGTGCTCAAGTCCTAGGTTAACAAACCCAGGGTCTGCTAACTTGAGTTCTACTAACTCTGGGTTTACACTGCAGTGTAGACAGACCCTGAGACCACATGTAGCTTTATCATCACAACTTTTCCTAGCCTCATGAGTATATTAAATACAAATTTATATTTTTCCATAATTTCCCCCACTAGATCCAGAAAGTTGTGCATGGAACTGCAAGCAAGTTGAAATGTTTACAGCCAATTTTTGCCAGTCACCGAAGATCCATTTTCTTCATTGACTAGTAAGTGTAATAGTAAGCAGTCACCTTTGTAATGTACACTGATGAGATGCAGGCACCCCAGTTCTTTTAATTCCCCTGATTACATCTTTTCAAAACTTCATTGGTCTTTACATTGAGGAATTTTTCCTTTACAGTTTTCCAGAAATCAGAGGTAACACATCTTCCCTATCAATTTCCTTTCAAGTCCTATATGTTCTGAACTACATGCAAATCTGAGAATTGGTGTAATTGCCTCCACATGGGGAGCAGGGCTGGCCTTACCATGAGGCGAACTGATACCATGAGGCGAACTGAGGTGGCCGCCTCAGGTGCCAGACTGTGGGGGGGCACCACTAGGACTCAGAGTGTAGAAAATTGTGTCTGCTACTGGTGCATATGTATTAAGAACATAAGAACATAAGAATGGCCATACTGGGTCAGACCAAAGGTCCATCCAACCCAGTAGCCTGTCTACCGACAGTGACCAATGCCTGGTGCCCCAGAGAGAGTGAACCTAACAGGTAATGATCAAGTGATCTCTCTCCTGCCATCCATCTCCACCCTCTGACAAACAGAGGCTAAGGACACCATTCCTTACCCATCCTGGCTAATAGCCATTAATGGACTTAACCTCCACGAATGTGTCTAGTTCTCTTTTAAACCCTGTTATAGTTCTAGCCTTCACAACCTCCTCAGGCCAGGAGTTCCACAGGTTGACTGTACTCTGTGTGACGAAGAACTTCCTTTTATTTGTTTTAAACCTGCTGCCCATTAATTTCATTTGGTGGCCCCTAGTTCTTATATTATGGGAACAAGTAAATAACTTTTCCTTATTCACTTTCTCCACACCACTCATGATTTTATATACCTCTATCATATCCCCCCTTAGTCTCCTCTTTTCCAAGCTGAAAAGTCCTAGCCTCTTTAATCTCTCCTCATATGGGACCTGTTCCAAACCCCTAATCATTTTAGTTGCTTTTCTCTGAACCTTTTCTAATGCCAGTATATCTTTTTTGAGATGAGGAGACCACATCTGTACGCACTATTCAAGATGTGGGCGTACCATGGATTTATATAATGGCAATAAGATGTTCTCTGTCTTATTCTCTATCCCTTTTTTAATGATTCCTAACATACTGTTTGCTTTTTTTTGACTGCTGCTGCACACTGCAGTGGATGTCTTCAGAGAACTATCCACGATGACTCCAAGATCTCTTTTCTGATTAGTTGTAGCTAAATTAGCCCCCATCATATTGTATGTATAGTTGGGGTTATTTTTTCTAATGTGCATTACTTTACATTTATCCACATTAAATTTCATTTGCCATTTTGTTGCCAATCACTTAGTTGTGTGAGATCTTTTTGAAGTTCTTCACAGTCTGCTTTGGTCTTAACTATCTTGAGCAGTTTAGTATCATCTGCAAACTTTGCCACCTCACTGTTTACCCCTTTCTCCAGATCATTTATGAATAAGTTGAATAGGATTGGTCCTAGGACTGACCCTTGGGGAACACCACTAGTTATCCCTCTCCATTCTGAAACTTTACCATTTATTCCTACCCTTTGTTCCCTGTCTTTTAACCGGTTCTCAATCCATGAAAGGATCTTCCCTCTTATCCCATGACAACTTAATTTACGTCAGAGCCTTTGCTGAGGGACCTTGTCAAAGGCTTTCTGGAAATCTAAGTACACTATGTCCACTGGATCCCCCTTGTCCACATGTTTGTTGACCCCTTCAAAGAACTCTAATAGATTAGTAAAACATGATTTCCCTTTACAGAAACCTGTTGACTTTTGCCCAACAAATTATGTTCTTTTATGTGTCTGACAATTTTATTCTTTACTATTGTTTCAACTAATTTGCCCAGTACTGACGTTAGACTTACCTGAAGGTAATTGCCAGGATCACCTCTAGATCTACAATATGGCGTTACATTTGCTATCTTCCAGTCATTGGGTACAGAAGCCTATTTAAAGGACAGGTTACAAACCTTAGTTAATAGTTCCGCAACTTCACATTTGAGTTCTTTCAGAACTCTTGGGTGAATGCCATTTGGTCCCAGTGACTTGTTACTGTTAAGTTTATCAATTAATTCCAAAACCTCCTCTAGTGACACTTCAATCTGTGACAATTCCTCGGATTTGTCACCTACAAAGGACAGCTCAGTTTTGGAAATCTCCCTAACATCCTCAGCTGTGATGGCTGAAGCAAAGAATTCATTTAGTTTCTCTGCAATGACTTTATCGTCTTTAAGTGCTCCTTTTGTATCTCGATCATCCAGGGGTCCCACTGGTTGTTTAGCTTCCTGCTTCTGATGTACTTAAAAAACATTTTGTTATTACCTTTTGAGTTTTTGGCTAGCTGTTCTTCAAACTCCTTTTTGGTTTTTCTTATTACATTTTTACACTTAATTTGGCAGTGTTTATGCTCCTTTCTATTTATCTCAGTAGGATTTGACTTTCACTTTTTAAAAGATGCCTTTTTATTGTTCACTGCTTCTTTTACGTGGTTAAGCCACGGTGGCTCTTTTTTAGTTCTTTTACTGTGTTTTTTAATTTGGGGTATACATTTAAGTTGGGCCTTTATTATAGTGTCTTTGAAAAGTGTCCATGCAGCTTGCAGGAATTTCACTCTAGTCACTGCACAGAGAGTTTAGACGGACAGAGATGGTGGAGTGCTGGGCTGGAGGAATGAGGGCACAAAAGACATAAGGGGAAGTTACTCACCTTGCAGTAACTGAAGTTCTTTGAGATATGTGTCCCTGTTGGTGCTCCACTTTAGGTGTCAGTGCGTCCCGGAGCCATTGATCAGAGATTTTCGGTAGCAGTGCCTGGTCGTGACGCAGGAGCTCAGTTGGTATCTCCCGTCTTGTTGGAATCTTCCTGAGGGCCTGCGTCCCACACCCTCCTCAGTTCCTTCTCTACCGTGGAGCAATTATACTAGTACTCCAAAGTAGAGGGGAGGAGGGTGGGGAGTGGAGCACCCACAGGGACACACATCTTGAAGAACTTCAGTTACTGCAAAATGAGTAAATTCACCTTCTTCGAGTGCTGTCCCTGTGGGTGCTCCATTGTAGGTGAATGTGTAGCAGTTCCCACTATGGTTGGTGGGACTTTGGAGATGTGGCAGTGAGTACTGTATGGCCTACAATGGTGTCTGCCATGGTATCTTGTGTGATAGCACAGTGTTTGGCAAACGTGTGTTCAGAGGACCATGTAGCCGCTTTACAGATGTCAGAAATGGGTATGTTATGTAGGAAGGCAACGGATGTCGACATAGCTCAAGTGGAATGAGTTCTAATGCCTTCGGGCAGTTGAATATTTTGAATACAGTAAGAGGATCTCATGCAGTCAGAGTTCCACTCGAACAGATGTTGTTTAGAGATAGCCATACCTTTTGATCTTTTGGTGTTGGAGACAAAGAGTCGTGGAGATTTACGAAATGGCTTAGTCCTATCTAAGTAAAAAGTGATTGCTCGCCTGACATTGAGAGTATGCAGGGTTGCCTTGTGTGGAGTCTTGTGAGGTTTGGGATAGAAAGTAGGTAAGTATATAGGTTGGTTAAGGTGGAAGGTGGATGCCACTTTAGGGAGAAATTTAGGATGTGGTCTCAGAGTGACTTTGTCTTTGGCGAAGATTGTGTGGGGAGGATGGGCCACCAGGGTGCTTATTTCACCTACTCTCCTTGCTGATGTTATTGCAACTAAGAAAGCTACCTTCATGGACATATGGAGAAGAGAGGAGGTAGCCAAGGGCTTGAATGGAGGTTTCATGAGAGCATGAAGAACGAGGTTAAGATTCCATGTAGCCGCCGATGGGTAAATTTCAGGGTAGAGATTTTGCAGGCCCGTGAGAAATTGTTTTATGGTGGGGTGAGTAAAGAGTGAATAAGCTTCTAACAGGTCATAGAAGGTGGTAAGCGCCGCCAGGTGCACTTTAATGGAGCTGAGCGAAAGTCCGTCCTGTTTTAGTTTCAGGAGGTAGTCTAGAATGTTCGGGAAGGTCACTGTATTGGGCGTTAAGTGATTACGTGAGCACCAGAGGGCGAAACACTTGCACTTCTGCAGGTAGGTTTTACGAGTGGAGACTTTTCTACTGTGCAGGAGGACATATCGGACTTGCTCAGAACAGGCTAGTTCATGGGTTTGGAACCATGAAGAAACCAGGCTGTCAGGTGGTGCTTTTGGAGCTGGGTGAAGAACCTGTCTGTTGTCCTGGGGAAGAGATATGGCCTGTTGGGAGAACCTGTGGGTGACAGGAGGACATGCGGAGTAGGTAAGGATACCACGTCTGCCTCGGCCAAGCCGGGGCAATAAGGATGACCCGGGCCTTGTCATCTATGATCTTCCGAAGACCCCTGTGTAACAGAGGGATTGGTGGGAAGGCATACAGGAGAGAGTTGTTCCACAGGATGAGGAATACATCTCCTAGGGATGCAGTCCCGAGTCCCGCTCTGGAGCAAAACAGGCGACATTTTTGATTCTGGGTTGTAGCAAAGAGATCTATTGACGGGGTGCCCCACAGGGAGAAGAGCTGCCCTTATCTGTTGATGTAGTACATACATGCTATCTTGTTTGTTAAGACCCGAACAGATTTGTTCTTTATGAGGGGAAGAAAGTGAAGGCATGCTCGCCTCACTGGTCTGAGGTCTAAGAAATTTATGTGTGGGTGCATCTCTGATGTGGACCACCAGCCTTGTGCCCTGTGTCCCCTGAGATGCGCTCCCAAACCAATTAGGGAAGTGTCCATGGTGAGCATGAGTGTTGGGGATCGTTGCTGGAAGGAAACCCCCCGTGCAGAGGTTTTCTAGTCTTGTCCACCAATGAAGGGAAGCTATAACATTGGGAGGAGGAGTTAGCAGAGTCACTAAGGTGTGTCTGTTGGGTTTGAAATTGGAATTGCACCAGCCCTGAAGACAACTCATGTGCAGCCTGGCGTATTGGACCATGAAGGTGGTGGCTGCCATGTGACCAAGGAGCTGTAGACAGATTCTTGCCTATGTCCTGGGACGAATAGAGAGTGTGAGTATGAGCTGTGTGATAGCGAGGAATCTGTGATATGGGAGCGAGGCCCTGCTCTGGATTGAATCAAGATGAGCTCTGATGAACTCGATATGTTGTGCAGGTGTCAGGGTGGATTTTTGGATGTTTGTTTGCAGGCCTAGGCTGAGAAAGAGGGAGATGGCTAAACAGGTAGCTTGAAGTGTCTCGCCATAGGAGTTGCCCTTGATGAGGCAATTGTCCAGGTAGGGGAAAAGCGTGATTCCATGTTTGTGGAGGTAAGTCACGACCACGGCTAGAGTTTTGGAAAAGACTTTCGGTGCTGTGGAGAGGTCGAAAGGAAGAACTCTGTATTGAAAATGGTCGTGACCGATTGTGAATCGTAGGAAGTGTCTGTGAGCTGGATGAATTGATATATGAAAATAAGCATGCTGTAGGTCGAGGGCTGTAAACCCTTGATCCAGTGCAGGAATTATTGCGCCCAGTGTGACCATCTTGAATTTTTGTATCCTCACAAATTTGTTCAGTTGGCGTAGGTCTAGTATAGACCTCCATCCCCCAGTTTTTTTCTGGGTCAGGATGTAATGGGAGTAGAACCCTTTCCCTCAATGTTGCGTTGGCACAGGTTCCACTGCGCCTAGATGGAGAAGGTGAGCCACTTCTACGTGAAGAAGGTGCTTGTGAGAGGGGTCCCTGAAGAGGGACGGGGAAGGATGGATAGGATATGAATGGGATAGAGTAACTGGACTGAACTGTTTCGAGGACCTATCGGTCCTGTCTAATTCGCTGCCAGGCATGTTGGAAACTCTGGAGGCGGTGGGAAAGTGGGCAAGTAGGCTGTGGAATCAAGGAGTGGTCATGCAGACCCTCAACCAATGTTTCACAATTGTTGTTTATTCCCGGATGGGTGGGAGGTGGTTGCTTGAGTTTGATTTTGTCTGCGCTTTGGGGGTCTAGCGCGATTCCTATTTACCTCATATGGATTGGGTTGAGGCCGACAATATTGTTGTGTGCGTGGTCTTTAGTAGGGTTGGTATAGTTGTCTCATGGGAAGAGATGGGTGAATGCCCAGGATGTGCAGTGTCGCTGTAGAATCTTTCATGGTGTGAAGTAGTTCATTGTTTTTTTGGAAAATAGTTTGTCTTTATCAAAGGGGAGGTCCTCCACTTTGGTCTGCAGATCTTTAGGGATGCCAGATGCAGAAAGGCATGAAGATCTGCGCATAACCACAGCAGTTGCAGTAGTACGGGCTGCTGAGTCCGCCGTGTCTAAAGAGACTTGTAGGACCGTTCTGGAAATCAATTGGCCCTCGCTCAGAATTGATTTAAAGTCTGCTCTCCTATCCTCTGGAATGTAAGAGGCAAATTCAAAAAGTTTATTGTAGTTATCAAAGTCGTAGCTGGCGAGGAGTGCAGACCTGGAACAACGCTTCCTCAGCTCTCGTCCACTCATGCCCCTTCTCTACCTACGCTATATTGATGACATCTTCATCATCTGGACCCATGGGAAGGAGACCCTGGAAGAATTCCACCATGATTTCAACAGCTTCCACCCCACCATCAACCTCAGCCTGGACCAATCTACACGGGAGGTCCACTTCCTAGACACCACCGTACAAATAAGCGATGGCCACATTAACACTACCCTATACCGAAAACCCACCGACCGCTACGCCTACCTTCATGCCTCCAGCTTCCACCCCGGTCACACCATACGATCTATCGTCTACAGCCAAGCACTGAGGTACAATCGCATCTGCTCCAACCCCTCAGACAGAGACCAACACCTACAAGATCTTCACCAAGCATTCTCAAAATTACGATACCCACACAAGGAAATAAAGAAACAAATCAACAGAGCCAGAGGTGTACCCAGAAGCCTCCTGCTACAAGACAGGCCCAAAAAAGAAACCAACAGAACTCCACTGGCCATCACCTACAGTCCTCAGCTTAAACCTCTCCAACGCATCATCAGTGATCTACAACCCATCCTGGACAATGATCCCTCACTTTCACAGACCTTGGGAAGCAGGCCAGTCCTCGCCCACAGACAACCTGCCAACCTTAAGCATATTCTCACCAGCAACCACGCACCGCACCATAACAGCTCTAACTCAGGAACCAACCCATGCAGCAAACCTCGATGCCAACTCTGCCCACATATCTACACCAGCAACACCATCACAGGACCTAACCAGATCAGCTACAACATCACCGGCTCATTCACCTGCACATCCACCAATGTTATATATGCCATCATATGCCAGCAATGCCCCTCTGCTATGTACATTGGCCAAACTGGACAGTCACTACGCAAGAGGATAAATGGACACAAATCAGATATCAGGAATGGCAATATACAAAAACCTGTAGGAGAACACTTCAACCTCCCTGGCCACACAATAGCAGATGTAAAGGTAGCCATCTTACAGCAAAAAAAACTTCAGGACCAGACTCCAAAGAGAAACTGCTGAGCTCCAGTTCATTTGCAAATTTGACACCATCAGATCAGGATTAAACAAAGACTGTGAATGGCTATCCAACCACAGAAGCAGTTTCTCCTCCCTTGGTGTTCACACCTCAACTGCTAGCAGAGCACCTCACCCTCCCTGATTGAACTAACCTCGTTATTTCCATACTGATTTATACCTGCCTCTGGAGATTTCCATTACTTGCATCTGAAGAAGTGAGGTTCTTACCCACGAAAGCTTATGCTCCCAATACTTCTGTTAGTCTTAAAGGTGCCACAGGACCCTCTGTTACTTTTTACAGATTCAGACTAACACGGCTACCCCTCTGATACTTGAGGAGTGCAGAGTAGTTTGCAATCCTGAACTGTAGAGTAAAGGATGTGTAAACCTTGCGACCCAAAACATCAAGGCGTTTAAGGTCCTTGTCTTGTGGGGTGGGCCAATATTGTGGCTGTTTCGTCCTTTGTGACTGCATTGATGACAAGAGAGTTCAGCTTTGGGTGAGAAAATAGGAAGTCAGCATCCTTAGCAGGAACATAGTATTTACATTCAGTCTTTCTGCAGGTTGGTAATAAAGAAGCTGGAGTTTGCCAGAGAGTGTCACCTGGTTCCAGGAGTGCTTCATTTATAGGGAGCACGATCTTTGAGGGTGCAGAGGGTTGAAGGATTCTGAGGAGTTTGTATTGTGTGTGTGAAGGATGTGGAAAAATTGGAAAGAGTCCAGCGGAGGGCAACAAAAATGATTAGGGGTCTGGAGCACATGACTTATGAGGAGAGGCTGAGAGAACTGGGATTGTTTAGTCTCCAGAAGAGAAGAATGAGGGGGGATTTGATAGCAGCCTTCAACTACCTGAAGGGGGGTTCCAAAGAGGATGGAGCTCGGCTGTTCTCAGTGGTGGCAGATGACAGAACAAGGAGCAATGGTCTCAAGTTGCAGTGGGGGAGGTCCAGGTTGGATATCAGGAAAAACTATTTCACTAGGAGGGTGGTGAAACACTGGAATGCGTTACCTAGGGAGGTGGTGGAGTCTCCTTCCTTGGAGGTTTTTAAGGCCCGGCTTGACAAAGCCCTGGCTGGGATGATTTAGCTGGGAATTGGTCCTGCTTTGAGCAGGGGGTTGGACTAGATGACCTCTTGAGGTCCCTTCCAACTCTGATATTCTATGATTCTATGATTCTATGTGTCTCCTGAACCTCTTCTAGGGGGATGTCTTGACTGAGTGCCACCCTTTTGAAAAGCTCTTGAAATTGTTTACAGTCGTCCATGTTCTGTGGAGGTGAGGGGGAGAGGGCTCCGTCTGGAGCAAATGGAGAATTAGGGTTCGGTGAGTCAGGATATGGTTTCGTAGCTCATGCTCTCAGGAGAGGGTTCAGGTACTCTAGACATGGACGGAGCTGGAGATCGAGGCACAGAAACAGGTGGTGGTTTCATGGAAGAGGTCTGAGGATAAGTGGTAGGAGGATGTGACCAAGGGTACCACTGAGGCCAAGGCATAGGGTAGGACAACCCAGATGCCGCCCACGGGGGGGGGGGGGGGGGGCAAAGCAGGGAAACTGAGGCTGGTGGCTGTGGACTGTAGTCTGAGATGGAAGAGGTTCCAGTGGAGGAGGAGAGGCAGGTGGGGAGAAGTTCGCCTGCTGCTGTGTATTGGGTTCGCTGTCAGTGAAGGTACCCAGTTCAGGTGGTGAAAACGGCTGTTTGAAGAGTGAGCCCTGTGCTTCCAGAAGCGGAGAGATAGGCTCAGGTGGCACTGAGAGGTTACATTCAGTGAGGAACTGTTGCTCCTGCTCCATGGGCTGTGCTGAGCCTGGACAAAGTAATTAATGGATTAACTTGTCAATCCTTCGAAAATTCATTCTGTACTCAAAGAGTAACTGGGGTATGTTTGAGGAGGACACACTGCACTATTCATCCATAACAAACAATTTTTGATCCTCCTATTTTAATTGCAAAATTCAACTCAGCTTTAACTTTAGAGTTGTTAAGATATCCTCATAATGAACATCTCTTTAATATATTTACAATGCATGACCCCCAGGAGAGTGTGAGGATGATGTGGGTGAAATGCTGAGTAAATTTCTGTATATTTCAAAAATATAATCATTGGCTAAGATTTTCCAAGTTTCCTAGGAGATTTAGACACCCAATTCCCATTTAAATTAACAGGAGTTTTGCACCTAAATCCACTAGCTGGTTTTGAATATCTCCGCCACTCATGTTAAAATCCTCTAGAAATGTAATAGAGATAGAGAATGTTTTTTTTAGTAAAGTGCCACTTCCATCTATTTTGGTTCTCATTCCATGCCTGTCACCATGGTATCTGAGAACCTAAGGGAGTCAGTAAATGATATGTTTCTTTCTTTTCATTTCTGGAAGACACAACTCAGCTTTACTACTGTATGGAAGGTGGATGTGGGGGGACAATGTAAAGCTCGCTATGGTCAAACAAAACAAACACAGCCATGAGAACAGAAAAGCTGTAAGGAATCAGTTCACCCACATGCTAAGATTAGTTGAGTGTGAATTTTTTATTTTCTCTTGATATCCTGAAATTGTGCATTAATCTGAATTAAAATCTAAGGTGTTGGTGTGTGTCTGGGAGAGGAAGGCATATGGGTGTGTATTTGTGAGTTTTGGCATCATGGATATACTTTTTCCTGGTGAATTTTTCACTTTCTTATTAGCAGATATCCTCTTAGCTACGTCACTGGAATTTCTAGGAAGTAGGAGCTGATAGAATAAAAAGGCTGCGAGCTGAAGGCAAAGGGTACACACTGACTGGCAGCTCTCCACTGAGTCTTAGCATAAGAACCACTGCCGTGACTTAGCAAAGGAAAACAGTCGCTGAAGACACATCTTTACCAGGCTGCTACGTAGCACCAGGCATCACAGCCACAATCTGTAAGTATAATAGCCTTTCAAGTAGTTTTAGTTTTGTTGTATTTCATATCCATGCTTGGCAGAATTCAATTTTTATTTTTGTATAATTTTGATGAATAAAAAGTTTAGTTTATTTTTAAGCATTTTAAAGATTTTTTTATTGATTTAAATTTTCACACTTGTGCAAAATTATGTCTTTTAAGCATTTTTAAAATTTTTTTATCCATTTAAATTTTCACAGTTGTGGGAAATTATGGAGAATCAGAAAGTGTGTATGTGTGTCTGTGTGAGTCAGACAATAATTATTTCATGACAATAGACATTGAGATTCAAAAAGTTAAAGCTTTATAACAGTTAAAACACAAACTGTCAATATCTTGTGTCACAATATACAAAATAAATACCCTTAAATCAAACTCTAAGTTCTCAAGCAGCATTTTTCTTACTTGAAATCAATGTTTATCGACTTTTACTGATAAAAATCGAATCCTTCCAAAGGTATTCATATCTTAGCTGAGTTCATTGTCAGTGATCTCAGCTCAGAGCTGTCAGATTAAGTCAGATCTGAAGTAACGCTACACAAATGTCCTGTGCAAGTTACTTTAATTTCCAGTCTGCCTCACCATTAAGATCTGCTTTAGACAACACACTAGCCCAGTGGAGAGTCTTGCTGTTTAACCCCGTAAAGTGATTTGTGAAAATAGCATATAGGAAAGATGATATAGACAATAACGTTGTATGATTTTATTGTATTGCAATAAATTAATATTAGTGCTTAAACCATGTGCTGTAATCCTGCATGTTTGTTTTTTGCAGCCATCTCTTCAAAGAGCAAAGTGAAGAGAAGTTCTCCAGAAACATGATTGGCCTGTGGTTCCTCTCTGTTCTCACTTACAGTACGTGAGTGTGTATATGAGTGGAAAACAAGTTAGACTGGAAGTAATAGCACTGCTGTTTTCTCGCAGCTTCCTTCTGAAGTAAATGGGGGTGCAGTAGCTGGGTTAAGATTTAGGGCAGATTTGCACAAAAAGCATTAGATGGCATGGCATGCTTCCTCTCTTAACTGCCAAAGCCAAAAGTGGCCCTTATGTGGGGCTGTGCAGCATACCCACCCAGTGTGGGCAATGACTGGACACATCTTTGACAAACTGGAGCCCCTACATTTGATATTGACATGTCTGATTGGGAGACTATTGTAACTTTGTATAAAGCAAATGCAGCCACTACCTACACAGGCTCAAATACCTGCACATATACAATATCCACTGAGATCTAGATATAGCCTTCTTTAGAAAAAAAGCAATCAGGTCTAGGTTGCTGTAGAAGTTATATCCAAAACGTAGCATGCAGGTGGGATCCCTAATTCAAAAATGTTATTTCTGTTAGCTCTTGGAAGAGCATTTTGACACTGACATCTTGTGTGTTTGGGCTAAATTTCTGTGCTGTTTTCATTCCTCTCTCTCTCTCTGTAACTTTCTGGGATTTTTCTGTACTTTTAAATATCTCTGTGCTATATACTGCAGTTCTAGCTGCTGAAGTTCTTTTTCTGATCAGTTCTCTCAAAGAGATAGATTCTAATTCTTCCTGGAAATGCTCTTTGTAAAGCAGAATAATATAAAGAGATAAACATGGCCTTTGATAACAGAACAGGAAGCACAGGTAAAAGGATACCAACTTCTCTGCATCTTCTCTTTCTAGGACTTATGGTGCTTGAGGAGGGCAATTGCTGGACATACCACTATTCAGAAAAAAATATGACCTATAAGCTTGCGGAGAAATGGTGTAGGAAACACTATACAAATATGGTTGCCATTCAGAATAAGAAGGAAATTGCCCATCTGAATACATTTTTACCCTTCAATCCAACTTATTACTGGATTGGAATCAGAAAGATTGATAATGAGTGGACCTGGGTTGGAACAAGAAAACGGCTGACTGAAGAGGCTAAAAACTGGGCTCAGGGTGAACCAAACAACAGAAAGAATGACGAGGACTGTGTGGAAATCTACATCAAAAGAGACAGGGATGCAGGCAAATGGAATGATGAAAGATGCAGCAAACAGAAGGTTGCCTTGTGCTACGCAGGTACAGAATGCAATCAATCCCAAAGAGCCTATATAATAATAAGAAAATGGACGTTTATTAGCTAACCTATATATATGCATTAATCATTAATCAAAGCACTGCAATGACTTTAAACAGATTAGCTAGTAAAGGGGATAGATTGTTTTATAACCATGCTGAATTTCCTTCTAGCTTCCTGTAACCAGTCTTCCTGCAGTGGCCATGGTGAATGCCTGGAGACCATTAACAATCATACCTGCCTCTGTGATGCTGGATTCTATGGGCCTGAATGCCAGCATGGTAAGATTATTTCTTAATGCCTTCCAAACAGGGAGATGTGCATGTCAGCTAGTTTTCAGTAGGTCTAGCTAGTTTGATTATTTCATTTGCTGTTGAGAAAGTGGTACTGACTGTAGGCCTGCTTGTGTCCCTTTGTAGTTGTGACTTGCAACCAATTAAAAGAACCCGATCAAGGGACACTGGAGTGCAGCCATCCACTGCAGACCTACAGCTACAACTCATCCTGTGAGGTTCAGTGTGCAGAAGGCTATGAATCAACTGGGTTTGAACCAGTCTGGTGTACCTCTTCCGGAAACTGGTCTGCACCCACTCCAGCATGTACAGGTAAATTCTCAAGGAACTGTAGGTCAGATCTCAACTGGCATGAATCCTTATGGATCTGTTGACTTCAATGCAGCTTTGCCCCTTTACAGCAATGGAGGCTCTAGCCCACTATTTTAATATTAAATTCTTAAAGTGAATTGGGTTTCAGATTGATAGATCTGTGGCCTACAGGCCTGCCTTTGTCCCAGAAGAAGTACAGGTCAGGGAGAGGCATTGACTTAACCCTGCCCTAGATAGCTCTACACTGTCTCTGCCCCGGTCACTTTCTTAACCTGCAGGGAGATAGCTTCACTCTCTAATGCCNCCTAAAAATGTGCCACCCCAAGCACCAGCTTGTTTTGCTGGTGCCTAGAGCCGGCCCTGGAGGTAAATTCTCAAGGAACTGTAGGTCAGATCTCAACTGGCATAAATCCTTACGGCTCTGTTGACTTCAATGCAGCTTTGCCCCTTTACAGCAATGGAGGCTCTGGCCCACTATTTTAAAATTAAATTCTTAAAGTGAATTGGGTTTCAGAGTGACAGATCTGGAGCCTACAGGCCTCTCTTTGTCCCAGAAGAAGTACAGTTCAGGGAGGGACATTCCCTTAACCCTGCCCTAGATAGCTCTACACTGTCTCTGCCCCGGTCACTTTCTTAACCTGCAGGGAGATAGCTTCGCTCTCTAATGCCCAGCTCCCGCCATGCAGAAGAAAAGTTTTTCTTTTAGTTTGCTCCAAACTAAGCTCCACGCTATTCCATGTGATTTGCAGTTGTGCAGTGTGATGGCTTAAAGGCTCCAGCTCATGGCTCCCTGACATGCTCTCCGGCTTTTGGGAACTTGCTGTGGAATTCAACCTGTGAGTTTGCCTGTGAAGAAGGGTTTGTATTGAAGGGATCAGACAGGCTGCAGTGTGGCGCTTCTGGAAAGTGGGATGGAGAACAGCCGGAATGCGAAAGTACCTAAGATTAAGCAATTCCTATCAAGTGCTTCGAGTGCAGAAGCTTTGCAAAGCCAATCAGCTAGATAGAGTGATAATATAAGCTCTTGATTTTCACGTAGCACCTTTTTTCAGAAAGGCTGAACTCTAAGGTGCTTCATAGAAAGATCACTGAAAGATCATTTGTTTCAGATCTGAAATGCATGTTGATTTGGAGTGGGGTCTGATGCACATCTGTCAGTACCAGAAATGGGGCATAATTTAGAACGTTTTTTAGAGACACTATATACATCTTACAAGAATAGATTTGTATTTTGGTTACATGTTATGAAATACTGAGACATCCCGAAATCCCGTGTTCAGTCCCCTGAGACACCCAGATCCCACTCCTCCTAGTCACTTTCTTAGCCTGCAGGGAGATAGCTTCGCTCTCTAACGCCCAGCTCCCATCAATGTATATTCTGTTACCATGCAGAAGAAATTTTTTTCTTTTACTTTGTTCCAAACTAAGCTCCATGCTATTCCATGTGATTTGCAGTTGTGCAGTGTGATGGCTTCATAGGCTTGCGCATGGGGTGTGCTGGGTGTGCACAGGCACACCCTAATGCAGGGGTGGGCAAATGGCTCCACTCTCCCGGTGCAGCAAGCCCCGGCCCCTCTCCTGCCTTCCCGGGCCAGCCCCCGCCTGCCACCTCCCCCCCCGCCCGCGGGTCTCCCCCAACCCCATCCCAGAGCATCCCTGCCTGAAAGAAAACGGCACGGGCCTATCCCATGCCTGCTTGTGCTGCACATTCCTGCTCAATGGCTGTCTGCTGCCCCAGGGTCCTAGTGCCCCCCATCCCCTAATGGCAGGGCAGGCTGCCCTTACCCTGCCCTTCTGCCCTAGCCCTGAGCCTCTCCAATGCCCCAAACCTCTCATCCTCAGCCCCATCCCTCATCCCCCCCGCACCCTAATCCTCTGCCCCAGCCCTGAGCCCCCCCAAGATCTGGCCAGAGCCCTCATCCCCCTGCACCCTAATCCTCTGCTCCAGCCCTGAGCCCCC